>NW_027098901.1:0-156269 GCF_037042795.1 Molothrus aeneus | reverse complement strand
GGTAAAGTACTGTTTTCTCTAAGTCTGAAGGCTGCCCACACTGTGCCTGTGTGCTGCAGCTTGCATCTTCGCCTTTGGGAAGCTGATTCTCCCGCAGGCGAAGAAGCGGCTTCTTCGCACACACAGCATTGGGGAGCTCCTGAGAGCGGTTTGTGCCGAAAGAAGCCCGGGACCGGCACTTAGCTTCGGAGAGCTGCGTATCTGCGTCTTCTGCGTGTCTTGCCGCTCTACACTCAGTAAAAAGCTTTTCCACCATATCTTGCAAGGAGAAACTCTGCCAGGAAAGAAAACATCCAAAATCTTGTTCTAAAGCTTGCACGGGGGTCTGCAAAGAGTTTGGCAAGAATGAAAGGTAGTTGTCCAAAACTCGTTCTTTTCCAATAGAATAACCATGGAAAAGGCAGGAGAGTGGTAAAGTACTGTTTTCTCTAAGTCTGAAGGCTGCCCACACTGTGCCTGTGTGCTGCAGCTTGCATCTTCGCCTTTGGGAAGCTGCCGCTCGCAGTGAGTACGATTCTCCCGCCAGGCGAAGAAGCGGCTTCTTCGCACACAGAGCATTGTGGCGAGCGCAGGGAGCTCCTGAGAGCGGTTTGTGCCGAAAGAAGCCCGGGACCGGCACTTAGCTTCGGAGAGCTGCGTATCTGCGTCTTCTGCGTGTCTTGCCGCTCTACACTCAGTAAAAAGCTTTTCCACCATATCTTGCAAGGAGAAACTCTGCCAGGAAAGAAAACATCCAAAATCTTGTTCTAAAGCTTGCACGGGGGTCTGCAAAGAGTTTGGCAAGAATGAAAGGTAGTTGTCCAAAACTCGTTCTTTTCCAATAGAATAACCATGGAAAAGGCAGGAGAGTGGTAAAGTACTGTTTTCTCTAAGTTTGAAGGCTGCCCCACACTGTGCCTGTGTGCTGCAGCTTGCATCTTCGCCTTTGGGAAGCTGCCGCTCGCCGATTCTCCAGGAGGCGAAGAAGCGGCTTCTTCGCACACAGAGCATTGTGGCGAGCGCAGGGAGCTCCTGAGAGCGGTTTGTGCCGAAAGAAGCCCGGGACCGGCACTTAGCTTCGGAGAGCTGCATATCTGCGTCTTCTGCGTGTCTTGCCGCTCTACACTCAGCAAAAAGCTTTTCCACCATATCTTGCAAGGAGAAACTCTGCCAGGAAAGAAAACATCCAAAATCTTGTTCTAAAGCTTGCAAGGGGGTCTGCAAAGCGTTTGGCAAGAATGAAAGGTAGTTGTCCAAAACTCGTTCTTTTCCAATAGAATAACCATGGAAAAGGCAGGAGAGTGGTAAAGTACTGTTTTCTCTAAGTCTGAAGGCTGCCCACACTGTGCCTGCGTGCTGCAGCTTGCATCTTCGCCTTTGGGAAGCTGCCGCTCGCCGATTCTCCCGGAGGCGAAGAAGCGGCTTCTTCGCACACAGAGCATTGTGGCGAGCGCAGGGAGCTCCTGAGAGCGGTTTGTGCCGAAAGAAGCCCGGGACCGGCACTTAGCTTCGGAGAGCTGCGTATCTGCGTCTTCTGCGTGTCTTGCCGCTCTACACTCAGCAAAAAGCTTTTCCACCATATCTTGCAAGGAGAAACTCTGCCAGGAAAGAAAACATCCAAAATCTTGTTCTAAAGCTTGCACGGGGGTCTGCAAAGAGTTTGGCAAGAATGAAAGGTAGTTGTCCAAAACTCGTTCTTTTCCAATAGAATAACCATGGAAAAGGCAGGAGAGTGGTAAAGTACTGTTTTCTCTAAGTCTGAAGGCTGCCCACACTGTGCCTGTGTGCTGCAGCTTGCATCTTCGCCTTTGGGAAGCTGCCGCTCGCCGATTCTCCCGGAGGCGAAGAAGCGGCTTCTTCGCACACAGAGCATTGTGGCGAGCGCAGGGAGCTCCTGAGAGCGGTTTGTGCCGAAAGAAGCCCGGGACCGGCACTTAGCTTCGGAGAGCTGCGTATCTGCGTCTTCTGCGTGTCTTGCCGCTCTACACTCAGCAAAAAGCTTTTCCACCATATCTTGCAAGGAGAAACTCTGCCAGGAAAGAAAACATCCAAAATCTTGTTCTAAAGCTTGCACGGGGGTCTGCAAAGAGTTTGGCAAGAATGAAAGGTAGTTGTCCAAAACTCGTTCTTTTCCAATAGAATAACCATGGAAAAGGCAGGAGAGTGGTAAAGTACTGTTTTCTCTAAGTCTGAAGGCTGCCCACACTGTGCCTGCGTGCTGCAGCTTGCATCTTCGCCTTTGGGAAGCTGCCGCTCGCCGATTCTCCCGGAGGCGAAGAAGCGGCTTCTTCGCACACAGAGCATTGTGGCGAGCGCAGGGAGCTCCTGAGAGCGGTTTGTGCCGAAAGAAGCCCGGGACCGGCACTTAGCTTCGGAGAGCTGCGTATCTGCGTCTTCTGCGTGTCTTGCCGCTCTACACTCAGCAAAAAGCTTTTCCACCATATCTTGCAAGGAGAAACTCTGCCAGGAAAGAAAACATCCAAAATCTTGTTCTAAAGCTTGCACGGGGGTCTGCAAAGAGTTTGGCAAGAATGAAAGGTAGTTGTCCAAAACTCGTTCTTTTCCAATAGAATAACCATGGAAAAGGCAGGAGAGTGGTAAAGTACTGTTTTCTCTAAGTCTGAAGGCTGCCCACACTGTGCCTGTGTGGTGCAGCTTGCATCTTCGCCTTTGGGAAGCTGCCGCTCGCCGATTCTCCCGGAGGCGAAGAAGCGGCTTCTTCGCACACAGAGCATTGTGGCGAGCGCAGGGAGCTCCTGAGAGCGGTTTGTGCCGAAAGAAGCCCGGGACCGGCACTTAGCTTCGGAGAGCTGCGTATCTGCGTCTTCTGCGTGTCTTGCCGCTCTACACTCAGCAAAAAGCTTTTCCAGCATATCTTGCAAGGAGAAACTCTGCCAGGAAAGAAAACATCCAAAATCTTGTTCTAAAGCTTGCACGGGGGTCTGCAAAGAGTTTGGCAAGAATGAAAGGTAGTTGTCCAAAACTCGTTCTTTTCCAATAGAATAACCATGGAAAAGGCAGGAGAGTGGTAAAGTACTGTTTTCTCTAAGTCTGAAGGCTGCCCACACTGTGCCTGCGTGCTGCAGCTTGCATCTTCGCCTTTGGGAAGCTGCCGCTCGCCGATTCTCCCGGAGGCGAAGAAGCGGCTTCTTCGCACACAGAGCATTGTGGCGAGCGCAGGGAGCTCCTGAGAGCGGTTTGTGCCGAAAGAAGCCCGGGACCGGCACTTAGCTTCGGAGAGCTGCGTATCTGCGTCTTCTGCGTGTCTTGCCGCTCTACACTCAGCAAAAAGCTTTTCCACCATATCTTGCAAGGAGAAACTCTGCCAGGAAAGAAAACATCCAAAATCTTGTTCTAAAGCTTGCACGGGGGTCTGCAAAGAGTTTGGCAAGAATGAAAGGTAGTTGTCCAAAACTCGTTCTTTTCCAATAGAATAACCATGGAAAAGGCAGGAGAGTGGTAAAGTACTGTTTTCTCTAAGTCTGAAGGCTGCCCACACTGTGCCTGCGTGCTGCAGCTTGCATCTTCGCCTTTGGGAAGCTGCCGCTCGCCGATTCTCCCGGAGGCGAAGAAGCGGCTTCTTCGCACACAGAGCATTGTGGCGAGCGCAGGGAGCTCCTGAGAGCGGTTTGTGCCGAAAGAAGCCCGGGACCGGCACTTAGCTTCGGAGAGCTGCGTATCTGCGTCTTCTGCGTGTCTTGCCGCTCTACACTCAGCAAAAAGCTTTTCCACCATATCTTGCAAGGAGAAACTCTGCCAGGAAAGAAAACATCCAAAATCTTCTTCTAAAGCTTGCACGGGGGTCTGCAAAGAGTTTGGCAAGAATGAAAGGTAGTTGTCCAAAACTCGTTCTTTTCCAATAGAATAACCATGGAAAAGGCAGGAGAGTGGTAAAGTACTGTTTTCTCTAAGTCTGAAGGCTGCCCACACTGTGCCTGCGTGCTGCAGCTTGCATCTTCGCCTTTGGGAAGCTGCCGCTCGCCGATTCTCCCGGAGGCGAAGAAGCGGCTTCTTCGCACACAGAGCATTGTGGCGAGCGCAGGGAGCTCCTGAGAGCGGTTTGTGCCGAAAGAAGCCCGGGACCGGCACTTAGCTTCGGAGAGCTGCGTATCTGCGTCTTCTGCGTGTCTTGCCGCTCTACACTCAGCAAAAAGCTTTTCCACCATATCTTGCAAGGAGAAACTCTGCCAGGAAAGAAAACATCCAAAATCTTCTTCTAAAGCTTGCACGGGGGTCTGCAAAGAGTTTGGCAAGAATGAAAGGTAGTTGTCCAAAACTCGTTCTTTTCCAATAGAATAACCATGGAAAAGGCAGGAGAGTGGTAAAGTACTGTTTTCTCTAAGTCTGAAGGCTGCCCACACTGTGCCTGCGTGCTGCAGCTTGCATCTTCGCCTTTGGGAAGCTGCCGCTCGCCGATTCTCCCGGAGGCGAAGAAGCGGCTTCTTCGCACACAGAGCATTGTGGCGAGCGCAGGGAGCTCCTGAGAGCGGTTTGTGCCGAAAGAAGCCCGGGACCGGCACTTAGCTTCGGAGAGCTGCGTATCTGCGTCTTCTGCGTGTCTTGCCGCTCTACACTCAGCAAAAAGCTTTTCCACCATATCTTGCAAGGAGAAACTCTGCCAGGAAAGAAAACATCCAAAATCTTCTTCTAAAGCTTGCACGGGGGTCTGCAAAGAGTTTGGCAAGAATGAAAGGTAGTTGTCCAAAACTCGTTCTTTTCCAATAGAATAACCATGGAAAAGGCAGGAGAGTGGTAAAGTACTGTTTTCTCTAAGTCTGAAGGCTGCCCACACTGTGCCTGCGTGCTGCAGCTTGCATCTTCGCCTTTGGGAAGCTGCCGCTCGCCGATTCTCCCGGAGGCGAAGAAGCGGCTTCTTCGCACACAGAGCATTGTGGCAAGCGCAGGGAGCTCCTGAGAGCGGTTTGTGCCGAAAGAAGCCCGGGACCGGCACTTAGCTTCGGAGAGCTGCGTATCTGCGTCTTCTGCGTGTCTTGCCGCTCTACACTCAGCAAAAAGCTTTTCCACCATATCTTGCAAGGAGAAACTCTGCCAGGAAAGAAAACATCCAAAATCTTGTTCTAAAGCTTGCACGGGGGTCTGCAAAGAGTTTGGCAAGAATGAAAGGTAGTTGTCCAAAACTCGTTCTTTTCCAATAGAATAACCATGAAAAAGGCAGGAGAGTGGTAAAGTACTGTTTTCTCTAAGTCTGAAGGCTGCCCACACTGTGCCTGTGTGCTGCAGCTTGCATCTTCGCCTTTGGGAAGCTGCCGCTCGCCGATTCTCCAGGAGGCGAAGAAGCGGCTTCTTCGCACACAGAGCATTGTGGCGAGCGCAGGGAGCTCCTGAGAGCGGTTTGTGCCGAAAGAAGCCCGGGACCGGCACTTAGCTTCGGAGAGCCTCGTATCTGCGTCTTCTGCGTGTCTTGCCGCTCTACACTCAGCAAAAAGCTTTTCCACCATATCTTGCAAGGAGAAACTCTGCCAGGAAAGAAAACATCCAAAATCTTGTTCTAAAGCTTGCACGGGGGTCTGCAAAGAGTTTGGCAAGAATGAAAGGTAGTTGTCCAAAACTCGTTCTTTTCCAATAGAATAACCATGAAAAAGGCAGGAGAGTGGTAAAGTACTGTTTTCTCTAAGTCTGAAGGCTGCCCACACTGTGCCTGTGTGCTGCAGCTTGCATCTTCGCCTTTGGGAAGCTGCCGCTCGCCGATTCTCCCGGAGGCGAAGAAGCGGCTTCTTCGCACACAGAGCATTGTGGCGAGCGCAGGGAGCTCCTGAGAGCGGTTTGTGCCGAAAGAAGCCTGGGACCGGCACTTAGCTTCGGAGAGCCTCGTATCTGCGTCTTCTGCGTGTCTTGCCGCTCTACACTCAGCAAAAAGCTTTTCCACCATATCTTGCAAGGAGAAACTCTGCCAGGAAAGAAAACATCCAAAATCTTGTTCTAAAGCTTGCACGGGGGTCTGCAAAGAGTTTGGCAAGAATGAAAGGTAGTTGTCCAAAACTCGTTCTTTTCCAATAGAATAACCATGGAAAAGGCAGGAGAGTGGTAAAGTACTGTTTTCTCTAAGTCTGAAGGCTGCCCACACTGTGCCTGCGTGCTGCAGCTTGCATCTTCGCCTTTGGGAAGCTGCCGCTCGCCGATTCTCCCGGAGGCGAAGAAGCGGCTTCTTCGCACACAGAGCATTGTGGCGAGCGCAGGGAGCTCCTGAGAGCGGTTTGTGCCGAAAGAAGCCCGGGACCGGCACTTAGCTTCGGAGAGCTGCGTATCTGCGTCTTCTGCGTGTCTTGCCGCTCTACACTCAGCAAAAAGCTTTTCCACCATATCTTGCAAGGAGAAACTCTGCCAGGAAAGAAAACATCCAAAATCTTGTTCTAAAGCTTGCACGGGGGTCTGCAAAGAGTTTGGCAAGAATGAAAGGTAGTTGTCCAAAACTCGTTCTTTTCCAATAGAATAACCATGGAAAAGGCAGGAGAGTGGTAAAGTACTGTTTTCTCTAAGTCTGAAGGCTGCCCACACTGTGCCTGCGTGCTGCAGCTTGCATCTTCGCCTTTGGGAAGCTGCCGCTCGCCGATTCTCCCGGAGGCGAAGAAGCGGCTTCTTCGCACACAGAGCATTGTGGCGAGCGCAGGGAGCTCCTGAGAGCGGTTTGTGCCGAAAGAAGCCCGGGACCGGCACTTAGCTTCGGAGAGCTGCGTATCTGCGTCTTCTGCGTGTCTTGCCGCTCTACACTCAGCAAAAAGCTTTTCCACCATATCTTGCAAGGAGAAACTCTGCCAGGAAAGAAAACATCCAAAATCTTCTTCTAAAGCTTGCACGGGGGTCTGCAAAGAGTTTGGCAAGAATGAAAGGTAGTTGTCCAAAACTCGTTCTTTTCCAATAGAATAACCATGGAAAAGGCAGGAGAGTGGTAAAGTACTGTTTTCTCTAAGTCTGAAGGCTGCCCACACTGTGCCTGTGTGCTGCAGCTTGCATCTTCGCCTTTGGGAAGCTGCCGCTCGCCGATTCTCCCGGAGGCGAAGAAGCGGCTTCTTCGCACACAGAGCATTGTGGCAAGCGCAGGGAGCTCCTGAGAGCGGTTTGTGCCGAAAGAAGCCCGGGACCGGCACTTAGCTTCGGAGAGCTGCGTATCTGCGTCTTCTGCGTGTCTTGCCGCTCTACACTCAGCAAAAAGCTTTTCCACCATATCTTGCAAGGAGAAACTCTGCCAGGAAAGAAAACATCCAAAATCTTGTTCTAAAGCTTGCACGGGGGTCTGCAAAGAGTTTGGCAAGAATGAAAGGTAGTTGTCCAAAACTCGTTCTTTTCCAATAGAATAACCATGGAAAAGGCAGGAGAGTGGTAAAGTACTGTTTTCTCGAAGTCTGAAGGCTGCCCACACTGTGCCTGTGTGCTGCAGCTTGCATCTTCGCCTTTGGGAAGCTGCCGCTCGCCGATTCTCCCGGAGGCGAAGAAGCGGCTTCTTCGCACACAGAGCATTGTGGCGAGCGCAGGGAGCTCCTGAGAGCGGTTTGTGCCGAAAGAAGCCCGGGACCGGCACTTAGCTTCGGAGAGCTGCGTATCTGCGTCTTCTGCGTGTCTTGCCGCTCTACACTCAGCAAAAAGCTTTTCCACCATATCTTGCAAGGAGAAACTCTGCCAGGAAAGAAAACATCCAAAATCTTCTTCTAAAGCTTGCACGGGGGTCTGCAAAGAGTTTGGCAAGAATGAAAGGTAGTTGTCCAAAACTCGTTCTTTTCCAATAGAATAACCATGAAAAAGGCAGGAGAGTGGTAAAGTACTGTTTTCTCTAAGTCTGAAGGCTGCCCACACTGTGCCTGTGTGCTGCAGCTTGCATCTTCGCCTTTGGGAAGCTGCCGCTCGCCGATTCTCCCGGAGGCGAAGAAGCGGCTTCTTCGCACACAGAGCATTGTGGCGAGCGCAGGGAGCTCCTGAGAGCGGTTTGTGCCGAAAGAAGCCCGGGACCGGCACTTAGCTTCGGAGAGCTGCGTATCTGCGTCTTCTGCGTGTCTTGCCGCTCTACACTCAGCAAAAAGCTTTTCCACCATATCTTGCAAGGAGAAACTCTGCCAGGAAAGAAAACATCCAAAATCTTGTTCTAAAGCTTGCACGGGGGTCTGCAAAGAGTTTGGCAAGAATGAAAGGTAGTTGTCCAAAACTCGTTCTTTTCCAATAGAATAACCATGGAAAAGGCAGGAGAGTGGTAAAGTACTGTTTTCTCTAAGTCTGAAGGCTGCCCACACTGTGCCTGTGTGCTGCAGCTTGCATCTTCGCCTTTGGGAAGCTGCCGCTCGCCGATTCTCCCGGAGGCGAAGAAGCGGCTTCTTCGCACACAGAGCATTGTGGCGAGCGCAGGGAGCTCCTGAGAGCGGTTTGTGCCGAAAGAAGCCCGGGACCGGCACTTAGCTTCGGAGAGCCTCGTATCTGCGTCTTCTGCGTGTCTTGCCGCTCTACACTCAGCAAAAAGCTTTTCCACCATATCTTGCAAGGAGAAACTCTGCCAGGAAAGAAAACATCCAAAATCTTGTTCTAAAGCTTGCACGGGGGTCTGCAAAGAGTTTGGCAAGAATGAAAGGTAGTTGTCCAAAACTCGTTCTTTTCCAATAGAATAACCATGGAAAAGGCAGGAGAGTGGTAAAGTACTGTTTTCTCTAAGTCTGAAGGCTGCCCACACTGTGCCTGCGTGCTGCAGCTTGCATCTTCGCCTTTGGGAAGCTGCCGCTCGCCGATTCTCCCGGAGGCGAAGAAGCGGCTTCTTCGCACACAGAGCATTGTGGCGAGCGCAGGGAGCTCCTGAGAGCGGTTTGTGCCGAAAGAAGCCCGGGACCGGCACTTAGCTTCGGAGAGCTGCGTATCTGCGTCTTCTGCGTGTCTTGCCGCTCTACACTCAGCAAAAAGCTTTTCCACCATATCTTGCAAGGAGAAACTCTGCCAGGAAAGAAAACATCCAAAATCTTCTTCTAAAGCTTGCACGGGGGTCTGCAAAGAGTTTGGCAAGAATGAAAGGTAGTTGTCCAAAACTCGTTCTTTTCCAATAGAATAACCATGGAAAAGGCAGGAGAGTGGTAAAGTACTGTTTTCTCTAAGTCTGAAGGCTGCCCACACTGTGCCTGCGTGCTGCAGCTTGCATCTTCGCCTTTGGGAAGCTGCCGCTCGCCGATTCTCCCGGAGGCGAAGAAGCGGCTTCTTCGCACACAGAGCATTGTGGCGAGCGCAGGGAGCTCCTGAGAGCGGTTTGTGCCGAAAGAAGCCCGGGACCGGCACTTAGCTTCGGAGAGCTGCGTATCTGCGTCTTCTGCGTGTCTTGCCGCTCTACACTCAGCAAAAAGCTTTTCCACCATATCTTGCAAGGAGAAACTCTGCCAGGAAAGAAAACATCCAAAATCTTCTTCTAAAGCTTGCACGGGGGTCTGCAAAGAGTTTGGCAAGAATGAAAGGTAGTTGTCCAAAACTCGTTCTTTTCCAATAGAATAACCATGGAAAAGGCAGGAGAGTGGTAAAGTACTGTTTTCTCTAAGTCTGAAGGCTGCCCACACTGTGCCTGTGTGCTGCAGCTTGCATCTTCGCCTTTGGGAAGCTGCCGCTCGCCGATTCTCCCGGAGGCGAAGAAGCGGCTTCTTCGCACACAGAGCATTGTGGCAAGCGCAGGGAGCTCCTGAGAGCGGTTTGTGCCGAAAGAAGCCCGGGACCGGCACTTAGCTTCGGAGAGCTGCGTATCTGCGTCTTCTGCGTGTCTTGCCGCTCTACACTCAGCAAAAAGCTTTTCCACCATATCTTGCAAGGAGAAACTCTGCCAGGAAAGAAAACATCCAAAATCTTGTTCTAAAGCTTGCACGGGGGTCTGCAAAGAGTTTGGCAAGAATGAAAGGTAGTTGTCCAAAACTCGTTCTTTTCCAATAGAATAACCATGGAAAAGGCAGGAGAGTGGTAAAGTACTGTTTTCTCTAAGTCTGAAGGCTGCCCACACTGTGCCTGTGTGCTGCAGCTTGCATCTTCGCCTTTGGGAAGCTGCCGCTCGCCGATTCTCCCGCAGGCGAAGAAGCGGCTTCTTCGCACACAGAGCATTGTGGCGAGTGCAGGGAGCTCCTGAGAGCGGTTTGTGCCGAAAGAAGCCCGGGACCGGCACTTAGCTTCGGAGAGCTGCGTATCTGCGTCTTCTGCGTGTCTTGCCGCTCTACACTCAGCAAAAAGCTTTTCCACCATATCTTGCAAGGAGAAACTCTGCCAGGAAAGAAAACATCCAAAATCTTGTTCTAAAGCTTGCAAGGGGGTCTGCAAAGAGTTTGGCAAGAATGAAAGGTAGTTGTCCAAAACTCGTTCTTTTCCAATAGAATAACCATGGAAAAGGCAGGAGAGTGGTAAAGTACTGTTTTCTCTAAGTCTGAAGGCTGCCCACACTGTGCCTGTGTGCTGCAGCTTGCATCTTCGCCTTTGGGAAGCTGCCGCTCGCCGATTCTCCCGGAGGCGAAGAAGCGGCTTCTTCGCACACAGAGCATTGTGGCGAGCGCAGGGAGCTCCTGAGAGCGGTTTGTGCCGAAAGAAGCCCGGGACCGGCACTTAGCTTCGGAGAGCTGCGTATCTGCGTCTTCTGCGTGTCTTGCCGCTCTACACTCAGCAAAAAGCTTTTCCACCATATCTTGCAAGGAGAAACTCTGCCAGGAAAGAAAACATCCAAAATCTTGTTCTAAAGCTTGCACGGGGGTCTGCAAAGAGTTTGGCAAGAATGAAAGGTAGTTGTCCAAAACTCGTTCTTTTCCAATAGAATAACCATGGAAAAGGCAGGAGAGTGGTAAAGTACTGTTTTCTCTAAGTCTGAAGGCTGCCCACACTGTGCCTGTGTGCTGCAGCTTGCATCTTCGCCTTTGGGAAGCTGCCGCTCGCCGATTCTCCCGGAGGCGAAGAAGCGGCTTCTTCGCACACAGAGCATTGTGGCGAGCGCAGGGAGCTCCTGAGAGCGGTTTGTGCCGAAAGAAGCCCGGGACCGGCACTTAGCTTCGGAGAGCTGCGTATCTGCGTCTTCTGCGTGTCTTGCCGCTCTACACTCAGCAAAAAGCTTTTCCACCATATCTTGCAAGGAGAAACTCTGCCAGGAAAGAAAACATCCAAAATCTTGTTCTAAAGCTTGCACGGAGGTCTGCAAAGAGTTTGGCAAGAATGAAAGGTAGTTGTCCAAAACTCGTTCTTTTCCAATAGAATAACCATGGAAAAGGCAGGAGAGTGGTAAAGTACTGTTTTCTCTAAGTCTGAAGGCTGCCCACACTGTGCCTGTGTGCTGCAGCTTGCATCTTCGCCTTTGGGAAGCTGCCGCTCGCCGATTCTCCCGGAGGCGAAGAAGCGGCTTCTTCGCACACAGAGCATTGTGGCGAGCGCAGGGAGCTCCTGAGAGCGGTTTGTGCCGAAAGAAGCCCGGGACCGGCACTTAGCTTCGGAGAGCTGCGTATCTGCGTCTTCTGCGTGTCTTGCCGCTCTACACTCAGCAAAAAGCTTTTCCACCATATCTTGCAAGGAGAAACTCTGCCAGGAAAGAAAACATCCAAAATCTTGTTCTAAAGCTTGCACGGGGGTCTGCAAAGAGTTTGGCAAGAATGAAAGGTAGTTGTCCAAAACTCGTTCTTTTCCAATAGAATAACCATGGAAAAGGCAGGAGAGTGGTAAAGTACTGTTTTCTCGAAGTCTGAAGGCTGCCCACACTGTGCCTGTGTGCTGCAGCTTGCATCTTCGCCTTTGGGAAGCTGCCGCTCGCCGATTCTCCCGGAGGCGAAGAAGCGGCTTCTTCGCACACAGAGCATTGTGGCGAGCGCAGGGAGCTCCTGAGAGCGGTTTGTGCCGAAAGAAGCCCGGGACCGGCACTTAGCTTCGGAGAGCTGCGTATCTGCGTCTTCTGCGTGTCTTGCCGCTCTACACTCAGCAAAAAGCTTTTCCACCATATCTTGCAAGGAGAAACTCTGCCAGGAAAGAAAACATCCAAAATCTTGTTCTAAAGCTTGCACGGGGGTCTGCAAAGAGTTTGGCAAGAATGAAAGGTAGTTGTCCAAAACTCGTTCTTTTCCAATAGAATAACCATGGAAAAGGCAGGAGAGTGGTAAAGTACTGTTTTCTCGAAGTCGTTTTCTAGAAGTCTGAAGGCTGCCCCACACTGTGCCTGTGTGCTGCAGCTTGCATCTTCGCCTTTGGGAAGCTGCCGCTCGCCGATTCTCCCGGAGGCGAAGAAGCGGCTTCTTCGCACACAGAGCATTGTGCGAGCGCAGGGAGCTCCTGAGAGGCGGTTTGTGCCGAAAGAAGCCCGGGACCGGCACTTAGCTTCGGAGAGCTGCGTATCTGCGTCTTCTGCGTGTCTTGCCGCTCTACACTCAGCAAAAAGCTTTTCCAACCATATCTTGCAAGGAGAAACTCTGCCAGGAAAGAAAACATCCAAATCTTGTTCTAAAGCTGCACGGGGGTCTGCAAAGCTTTTGGCAAGAATGAAAGTAGTTGTCCAAAACTCGTTCTTTCCAATAGAATAACCATGGAAAAGGCAGGAGAGTGGTAAAGTACTGTTTCTCTAAGTCTGAAGGCTGCCCACACTGTGCCTGCGTGCTGCAGCTTGCATCTTCGCCTTTGGGAAGCTGCCGCTCGCCGATTCTCCCGGAGGCGAAGAAGCGGCTCTTCGCACACAGAGCATTGTGGCGAGCGCAGGGAGCTCTGAGAGCGGTTTGTGCTGAAAGAAGCCCGGGACCGGCACTTAGCTTCGGAGAGCTGCGTATCTGCGTCTTCTGCGTGTCTTGCGCTCTACACTCAGCAAAAGCTTTTTCCCATATCTTGCAAGGAGAAACTCTGGCCAGGAAAAGAAACATCCAAAATCTGTTCTAAAGCTTGCACGGGGTCTGCAAAGAGTTTGGCAAGATGAAAGGTAGTTGTCCAAACTCGTTCTTTTCCAATAGAATAACCATGGAAAAGGCAGGAGAGTGGTAAAGTACTGTTTTCTCGAAGTCTGAAGGCTGCCCACACTGTGCCTGTGTGCTGCCGCTTGCATCTTCGCCTTTGGGAAGCTGCCGCTCGCCGATTCTCCGCAGGCGAAGAAGCGGCCTTCTTCGCACCCAAGAGCATTGTGGCGAGCGCAGGGAGCTCCTGAGAGCGGTTTGTGCCGAAAGAAGCCCGGGACCGGCACTTAGCTTCGGAGAGCTGCGTATCTGCGTCTTTCTGCGTGTCATGCGCTCTACACTCAGCAAAAGCTTTTCCACCATATCTTGCAAGGAGAAATACTCTGCCAGGAAAGAAAACATCCAAAATCTTCTTCTAAAGCTTGCACGGGGGTCTGCAAAGAGTTTGGCAAGAATGAAAGGTAGTTGTCCAAAACTCGTTCTTTTCCAATAGAATAACCATGGAAAAGGCAGGAGAGTGGTAAAGTACTGTTTTCTCTAAGTCTGAAGGCTGCCCACACTGTGCCTGTGTGCTGCAGCTTGCATCTTCGCCTTTGGGAAGCTGCCGCTCGCCGATTCTCCCGGAGGCGAAGAGCGGCTTCTTCGCACACACAGCATTGTGGCGAGCGCAGGGAGCTCCTGAGAGCGGTTTGTGCCGAAAGAAGCCCGGGACCGGCACTTAGCTTCGGAGAGCTGCGTATCTGCGTCTTCTGCGTGTCTTGGCCGTCTACACTCAGTAAAAAGCTTTTCCACCATATCTTGCAAGGAGAAACTCTGCCAGGAAAGAAAACATCCAAAATCTTGTTCTAAAGCTTGCACCGGGGTCTGCAAAGAGTTTGGCAAGAATGAAAGGTAGTTGTCCAAAACTCGTTCTTTTCCAATAGAATAACCATGGAAAAGGCAGGAGAGTGGTAAAGTACTGTTTTCTCTAAGTTTGAAGGCTGCCCACACTGTGCCTGTGTGTTGCAGCTTGCATCTTCGCCTTTGGGAAGCTGCCGCTCGCCGATTCTCCCGGAGGCGAAGAAGCGGCTTCTTCGCACACAGAGCATTGTGGCGAGCGCAGGAGCTCCTGAGAGCGGTTTGTGCCGAAAGAAGCCCGGGACCGGCACTTAGCTTCGGAGAGCTGCGTATCTGCGTCTTCTGCGTGTCTTGCCGCTCTACACTCAGCAAAAAGCTTTTCCACCATATCTTGCAAGGAGAAACTCTGCCAGGAAAGAAAACATCCAAAATCTTGTTCTAAAGCTTGCACGGGGGTCTGCAAAGAGTTTGGCAAGAATGAAAGGTAGTTGTCCAAAACTCGTTCTTTTCCAATAGAATAACCATGGAAAAGGCAGGAGAGTGGTAAAGTACTGTTTTCTCGAAGTCTGAAGGCTGCCCACACTGTGCCTGTGTGCTGCAGCTTGCATCTTCGCCTTTGGGAAGCTGCCGCTCGCCGATTCTCCCGGAGGCGAAGAAGCGGCTTCTTCGCACACAGAGCATAGTGGCGAGCGCAGGGAGCTCCTGAGAGCGGTTTGTGCCGGAAGAAGCCGGGACCGGCACTTAGCTTCGGAGAGCTGCGTATCTGCGTCTTCTGCGTGTCTTGCCGCTCTACACTCAGCAAAAAGCTTTTCCACCATATCTTGCAAGGAGAAACTCTGCCAGGAAAGAAAAACATCCAAAATCTTGTTCTAAAGCTTGCAAGGGGGTCTGCAAAGCGTTTGGCAAGAATGAAAGGTAGTTGTCCAAAACTCGTTCTTTTCCAATAGAATAACCATGGAAAAGGCAGGAGAGTGGTAAAGTACTGTTTCTCTAAGTCTGAAGGGCTGCCCACATGTGCCTGTGTGCTGCAGCTTGCATCTTCGCCTTTGGAAGCTGCCGCTCGCCGATTCTCCCGGAGGCGAAGAAGCGGCTTCTTCGCACACACAGCATTGTGGCGAGCGCAGGGAGCTCCTGAGAGCGGTTTGTGCCGAAAGAAGCCCGGGACCGGCACTTAGCTTCGGAGAGCTGCGTATCTGCGTCTGTCTGCGTGTCTTGCCGCTCTACACTCAGTAAAAAGCTTTTCCACCATATCTTGCAAGGAGAAACTCTGCCAGGAAAGAAAACATCCAAATCTTGTTCTAAAGCTTGCACGGGGGTCTGCAAAGAGTTTGGCAAGAATGAAAGGTAGTTGTCCAAAACTCGTTCTTTTCCAATAGAATAACCATGGAAAAGGCAGGAGAGTGTAAAGTACTGTTTTCTCTAAGTTTGAAGGCTGCCCACACTGTGCCTGTGTGCTGCAGCTTGCATCTTCGCCTTTGGGAAGCTGCCGCTCGCCGATTCTCCAGGAGGCGAAGAAGCGGCTTCTTCGCACACAGAGCATTGTGGCGAGCGCAGGGAGCTCCTGAGAGCGGTTTGTGCCGAAAGAAGCCCGGGACCGGCACTTAGCTTCGGAGAGCTGCGTATCTGCGTCTTCTGCGTGTCTTGCCGCTCTACACTCAGCAAAAAGCTTTTCCACCATATCTTGCAAGGAGAAACTCTGCCAGGAAAGAAAACATCCAAAATCTTGTTCTAAAGCTTGCACGGGGGTCTGCAAAGAGTTTGGCAAGAATGAAAGGTAGTTGTCCAAAACTCGTTCTTTTCCAATAGAATAACCATGGAAAAGGCAGGAGAGTGGTAAAGTACTGTTTTCTCGAAGTCTGAAGGCTGCCCACACTGTGCCTGTGTGCTGCAGCTTGCATCTTCGCCTTTGGGAAGCTGCCGCTCGCCGATTCTCCCGGAGGCGAAGAAGCGGCTTCTTCGCACACAGAGCATTGTGGCGAGCGCAGGGAGCTCCTGAGAGCGGTTTGTGCCGAAAGAAGCCCGGGACCGGCACTTAGCTTCGGAGAGCTGCGTATCTGCGTCTTCTGCGTGTCTTGCCGCTCTACACTCAGCAAAAAGCTTTTCCACCATATCTTGCAAGGAGAAACTCTGCCAGGAAAGAAAACATCCAAAATCTTGTTCTAAAGCTTGCAAGGGGGTCTGCAAAGCATTTGGCAAGAATGAAAGGTAGTTGTCCAAAACTCGTTCTTTTCCAATAGAATAACCATGGAAAAGGCAGGAGAGTGGTAAAGTACTGTTTTCTCTAAGTCTGAAGGCTGCCCACACTGTGCCTGCGTGCTGCAGCTTGCATCTTCGCCTTTGGGAAGCTGCCGCTCGCCGATTCTCCCGGAGGCGAAGAAGCGGCTTCTTCGCACACAGAGCATTGTGGCGAGCGCAGGGAGCTCCTGAGAGCGGTTTGTGCCGAAAGAAGCCCGGGACCGGCACTTAGCTTCGGAGAGCTGCGTATCTGCGTCTTCTGCGTGTCTTGCCGCTCTACACTCAGCAAAAAGCTTTTCCACCATATCTTGCAAGGAGAAACTCTGCCAGGAAAGAAAACATCCAAAATCTTGTTCTAAAGCTTGCACGGGGGTCTGCAAAGAGTTTGGCAAGAATGAAAGGTAGTTGTCCAAAACTCGTTCTTTTCCAATAGAATAACCATGGAAAAGGCAGGAGAGTGGTAAAGTACTGTTTTCTCTAAGTCTGAAGGCTGCCCACACTGTGCCTGTGTGCTGCAGCTTGCATCTTCGCCTTTGGGAAGCTGCCGCTCGCCGATTCTCCCGGAGGCGAAGAAGCGGCTTCTTCGCACACACAGCATTGTGGCGAGCGCAGGGAGCTCCTGAGAGCGGTTTGTGCCGAAAGAAGCCCGGGACCGGCACTTAGCTTCGGAGAGCTGCGTATCTGCGTCTTCTGCGTGTCTTGCCGCTCTACACTCAGTAAAAAGCTTTTCCACCATATCTTGCAAGGAGAAACTCTGCCAGGAAAGAAAACATCCAAAATCTTGTTCTAAAGCTTGCACGGGGGTCTGCAAAGAGTTTGGCAAGAATGAAAGGTAGTTGTCCAAAACTCGTTCTTTTCCAATAGAATAACCATGGAAAAGGCAGGAGAGTGGTAAAGTACTGTTTTCTCTAAGTTTGAAGGCTGCCCACACTGTGCCTGTGTGCTGCAGCTTGCATCTTCGCCTTTGGGAAGCTGCCGCTCGCCGATTCTCCCGGAGGCGAAGAAGCGGCTTCTTCGCACACAGAGCATTGTGGCGAGCGCAGGGAGCTCCTGAGAGCGGTTTGTGCCGAAAGAAGCCCGGGACCGGCACTTAGCTTCGGAGAGCTGCGTATCTGCGTCTTCTGCGTGTCTTGCCGCTCTACACTCAGCAAAAAGCTTTTCCACCATATCTTGCAAGGAGAAACTCTGCCAGGAAAGAAAACATCCAAAATCTTGTTCTAAAGCTTGCAAGGGGGTCTGCAAAGCGTTTGGCAAGAATGAAAGGTAGTTGTCCAAAACTCGTTCTTTTCCAATAGAATAACCATGGAAAAGGCAGGAGAGTGGTAAAGTACTGTTTTCTCGAAGTCTGAAGGCTGCCCACACTGTGCCTGTGTGCTGCAGCTTGCATCTTCGCCTTTGGGAAGCTGCCGCTCGCCGATTCTCCCGGAGGCGAAGAAGCGGCTTCTTCGCACACACAGCATTGTGGCGAGCGCAGGGAGCTCCTGAGAGCGGTTTGTGCCGAAAGAAGCCCGGGACCGGCACTTAGCTTCGGAGAGCTGCGTATCTGCGTCTTCTGCGTGTCTTGCCGCTCTACACTCAGTAAAAAGCTTTTCCACCATATCTTGCAAGGAGAAACTCTGCCAGGAAAGAAAACATCCAAAATCTTGTTCTAAAGCTTGCACGGGGGTCTGCAAAGAGTTTGGCAAGAATGAAAGGTAGTTGTCCAAAACTCGTTCTTTTCCAATAGAATAACCATGGAAAAGGCAGGAGAGTGGTAAAGTACTGTTTTCTCTAAGTTTGAAGGCTGCCCACACTGTGCCTGTGTGCTGCAGCTTGCATCTTCGCCTTTGGGAAGCTGCCGCTCGCCGATTCTCCCGGGAGGCGAAGAAGCGGCTTCTTCGCACACAGAGCATTGTGGCGAGCGCAGGGAGCTCCTGAGAGCGGTTTGTGCCGAAAGAAGCCCGGGACCGGCACTTAGCTTCGGAGAGCTGCGTATCTGCGTCTTCTGCGTGTCTTGCCGCTCTACACTCAGCAAAAAGCTTTTCCACCATATCTTGCAAGGAGAAACTCTGCCAGGAAAGAAAACATCCAAAATCTTGTTCTAAAGCTTGCACGGGGGTCTGCAAAGAGTTTGGCAAGAATGAAAGGTAGTTGTCCAAAACTCGTTCTTTTCCAATAGAATAACCATGGAAAAGGCAGGAGAGTGGTAAAGTACTGTTTTCTCGAAGTCTGAAGGCTGCCCACACTGTGCCTGTGTGCTGCAGCTTGCATCTTCGCCTTTGGGAAGCTGCCGCTCGCCGATTCTCCCGGAGGCGAAGAAGCGGCTTCTTCGCACACAGAGCATTGTGGCGAGCGCAGGGAGCTCCGAGAGCGGTTTGTGCCGAAAGAAGCCCGGGGACCGGCACTTAGCTTCGGAGAGCTGCGTATCTGCGTCTTCTGCGTGTCTTGCCGCTCTACACTCAGCAAAAAGCTTTTCCACCATATCTTGCAAGGAGAAACTCTGCCAGGAAAGAAAACATCCAAAATCTTGTTCTAAAGCTTGCACGGGGTCTGCAAAGAGTTTGGCAAGAATGAAAGGTAGTTGTCCAAACTCGTTCTTTTCCAATAGAATAACCATGGAAAAGGCAGGAGAGTGGTAAAGTACTGTTTTCTCTAAGTCTGAAAGGGCTGCCCCACACTGTGCCTGTGTGCTGCAGCTTGCATCTTCGCCTTTGGGAAGCTGCCGCTCGCCGATTCTCCCGGAGGCGAAGAAGCGGCTTCTTCGCACACAGAGCATTGTGGCGAGCGCAGGAGCTCCTGAGAGCGGTTTGTGCCGAAAGAAGCCCGGGACCGGCACTTAGCTTCGGAGAGCTGCGTATCTGCGTCTTCTGCGTGTCTTGCCGCTCTACACTCAGCAAAAAGCTTTTCCACCATATCTTGCAAGGAGAAACTCTGCCAGGGAAAGAAACATCCAAAATCTTCTTCTAAAGCTTGCACGGGGGTCTGCAAAGAGTTTGGCAAGAATGAAAGGTAGTTGTCCAAACTCGTTCTTTTCCAATAGAATAACCAGTGAAAAGGCAGGAGAGTGGTAAAGTACTGTTTTCTCGAAGTCTGAAGGCTGCCCACACTGTGCCTGTGTGCTGCAGCTTGCATCTTCGCCTTTGGGAAGCTGCCGCTCGCCGATTCTCCCGGAGGCGAAGAAGCGGCTTCTTCGCACACACAGCATTGTGGCGAGCGCAGGGAGCCTCCTGAGAGCGGTTTGTGCCGAAAGAAGCCCGGGACCGGCACTTAGCTTCGGAGAGCTGCGTATCTGCGTCTTCTGCGTGTCTTGCCGCTCTACACTCAGTAAAAAGCTTTTCCACCATATCTTGCAAGGAGAAACTCTGCCAGGAAAGAAAACATCCAAAATCTTGTTCTAAAGCTTGCACGGGGGTCTGCAAAGAGTTTGGCAAGAATGAAAGGTAGTTGTCCAAACTCGGTCTTTTCCAATAGAATAACCATGGAAAAGGCAGGAGAGTGGTAAAGTACTGTTTCTCTAAGTCTGAAGGCTGCCCACACTGTGCCTGTGTGCTGCAGCTTGCATCTTCGCCTTTGGGAAGCTGCCGCTCGCCGATTCTCCGGAGGCGAAGAAGCGGCTTCTTCGCACACAGAGCATTGTGGCGAGCGCAGGGAGCTCCTGAGAGCGGTTTGTGCCGAAAGAAGCCCGGGACCGGCACTTAGCTTCGGAGAGCTGCGTATCTGCGTCTTCTGCGTGTCTTGCCGCTCTACACTCAGCAAAAAGCTTTTCCACCATATCTTGCAAGGAGAAACTCTGCCAGGAAAGAAAACATCCAAAATCTTGTTCTAAGCTTGCAAGGGGGTCTGCAAAGCGTTTGGCAAGAATGAAAGGTAGTTGTCCAAAACTCGTTCTTTTCCAATAGAATAACCATGGAAAAGCAGGAGAGTGGTAAAGTACTGTTTTCTCTAAGTCTGAAGGCTGCCCACACTGTGCCTGCGTGCTGCAGCTTGCATCTTCGCCTTTGGGAAGCTGCCGCTCGCCGATTCTCCCGGAGGCGAAGAAGCGGCTTCTTCGCACACAGAGCATTGTGGCGAGCGCAGGGAGCTCCTGAGAGCGGTTTGTGCCGAAAGAAGCCCGGGACCGGCACTTAGCTTCGGAGAGCTGCGTATCTGCGTCTTCTGCGTGTCTTGCCGCTCTACACTCAGCAAAAAGCTTTCCACCATATCTTGCAAGGAGAAACTCTGCCAGGAAAGAAAACATCCAAATCTTCTTCTAAAGCTTGCACGGGGGTCTGCAAGAGTTTGGCAAGAATGAAAGGTAGTTGTCCAAACTCGTTCTTTTCCAATAGAATAACCATGGAAAAGGCAGGAGAGTGGTAAAGTACTGTTTTCTCTAAGTCTGAAGGCTGCCCACACTGTGCCTGTGTGCTGCAGCTTGCATCTTCGCCTTTGGGAAGCTGCCGCTCGCCGATTCTCCCGGAGGCGAAGAAGCGGCTTCTTCGCACACCACAGCATTGTGGCGAGCGCAGGGAGCTCCTGAGAGCGGTTTGTGCCGAAAGAAGCCCGGGACCGGCACTTAGCTTCGGAGAGCTGCGTATCTGCGTCTTCTGCGTGTCTTGCCGCTCTACACTCAGTAAAAAGCTTTTCCACCATATCTTGCAAGGAGAAACTCTGCCCAGGAAAGAAAACATCCAAAATCTTGTTCTAAAGCTTGCACGGGGGTCTGCAAAGAGTTTGGCAAGAATGAAAGGTAGTTGTCCAAAACTCGTTCTTTTCCAATAGAATAACCATGGAAAAGGCAGGAGAGTGGTAAAGTACTGTTTTCTCTAAGTTTGAAGGCTGCCCACACTGTGCCTGTGTGCTGCAGCTTGCATCTTCGCTTTGGAAGCTGCCGCTCGCCGATTCTCCAGGAGGCGAAGAAGCGGCTTCTTCGCACACAGAGCATTGTGGCGAGCGCAGGGAGCTCCTGAGAGCGGTTTGGTGCCGAAAGAAGCCCGGGACCGGCACTTAGCTTCGGAGAGCTGCGTATCTGCGTCTTCTGCGTGTCTTGCCGCTCTACACTCAGCAAAAAGCTTTTCCACCATATCTTTCAAGGAGAAACTCTGCCAGGAAAGAAAACATCCAAAATCTTGTTCTAAGCTTGCACGGGGGTCTGCAAAGAGTTTGGCAAGAATGAAAGGTAGTTGTCCAAAACTCGTTCTTTTCCAATAGAATAACCATGGAAAAGGCAGGAGAGTGGTAAAGTACTGTTTTCTCGGAAGTCTGAAGGCTGCCCACACTGTGCCTTGTGTGCTGCAGCTTGCATCTTCGCCTTTGGGAAGCTGCGCTCGCCGATTCTCCCGGAGGCGAAGAAGCGGCTTCTTCGCACACAGAGCATTGTGGCGAGCGCAGGGAGCTCCTGAGAGCGGTTTGTGCCGAAAGAAGCCCGGGACCGGCACTTAGCTTCGGAGAGCTGCGTATCTGCGTCTTCTGCGTGTCTTGCTGCTCTACACTCAGCAAAAAGCTTTTCCACCATATCTTGCAAGGAGAAACTCTGCCAGGAAAGAAAAACATCCAAAATCTTGTTCTAAAGCTTGCAAGGGGGTCTGCAAAGCGTTTGGCAAGAATGAAAGGTAGTTGTCCAAAACTCGTTCTTTTCCATAGAAATAACCATGGAAAAGGCAGGAGAGTGGTAAAGTACTGTTTTCTCTAAGTCTGAAGGCTGCCCACACTGTGCCTGCGTGCTGCAGCTTGCATCTTCGCCTTTGGGAAGCTGCCGCTCGCCGTTCTCCCGGAGGCGAAGAAGCGGCTTCTTCGCACACACAGCATTGTGGCGAGCGCAGGGAGCTCCTGAGAGCGGTTTGTGCCGAAAGAAGCCCGGGACCGGCACTTAGCTTCGGAGAGCTGCGTATCTGCGTCTTCTGCGTGTCTTGCCGCTCTACACTCAGTAAAAAGCTTTTCCACAATATCTTGCAAGGAGAAACTCTGCCAGGAAAGAAAACATCCAAAATCTTCTTCTAAAGCTTGCACGGGGGTCTGCAAAGAGTTTGGCAAGAATGAAAGGTAGTTGTCCAAAACTCGTTCTTTTCCAATAGAATAACCATGGAAAGGCAGGAGAGTGGTAAAGTACTGTTTTCTCTAAGTTTGAAGGCTGCCCACACTGTGCCTGTGTGCTGCAGCTTGCATCTTCGCCTTTGGGAAGCTGCCGCTCGCCGATTCTCCAGGAGGCGAAGAAGCGGCTTCTTCGCACACAGAGCATTGTGGCGAGCGCAGGGAGCTCCTGAGAGCGGTTTGTGCCGAAAGAAGCCGGGACCGGCACTTAGCTTCGGAGAGCTGCGTATCTGCGTCTTCTGCGTGTCTTGCCGCTCTACACTCAGCAAAAAGCTTTTCCACCATATCTTGCAAGGAGAAACTCTGCCAGGAAAGAAACATCCAAAATCTTGTTCTAAAGCTTGCACGGGGGTCTGCAAAGAGTTTGGCAAGAATGAAAGGTAGTTGTCCAAAACTCGTTCTTTTCCAATAGAATAACCATGGAAAAGGCAGGAGAGTGGTAAAGTACTGTTTTCTCGAAGTCTGAAGGCTGCCCACACTGTGCCTGTGTGCTGCAGCTTGCATCTTCGCCTTTGGGAAGCTGCCGCTCGCCGATTCTCCGGAGGCGAAGAAGCGGCTTCTTCGCACACAGAGCATTGTGGCGAGCGCAGGGAGCTCCTGAGAGCGGTTTGTGCCGAAAGAAGCCCGGGACCGGCACTTAGCTTCGGAGAGCTGCGTATCTGCGTCTTCTGCGTGTCTTGCCGCTCTACACTCAGCAAAAAGCTTTTCCACCATATCTTCAAGGAGAAACTCTGCCAGGAAAGAAAACATCCAAAATCTTGTTCTAAAGCTTGCACGGGGGTCTGCAAAGAGTTTGGCAAGAATGAAAGGTAGTTGTCCAAAACTCGTTCTTTTCCAATAGAATAACCATGGAAAAGGCAGGAGAGTGGTAAAGTACTGTTTTCTCGAAGTCTGAAGGCTGCCCACACTGTGCCTGTGTGCTGCAGCTTGCATCTTCGCCTTTGGGAAGCTGCCGCTCGCCGATTCTCCCGGAGGCGAAGAAGCGGCTTTCTTCGCACACAGAGCATTGTGGCGAGCGCAGGGAGCTCCTGAGAGCGGTTTGTGCCGAAAGAAGCCCGGGACCGGCACTTAGCTTCGGAGAGCTGCGTATCTGCGTCTTCTGCGTGTCTTGCCGCTCTACACTCAGCAAAAAGCTTTTCCACCATATCTTGCAAGGAGAAACTCTGCCAGGAAAGAAAACATCCAAAATCTTGTTCTAAAGCTTGCAAGGGGGTCTGCAAAGCGTTTGGCAAGAATGAAAGGTAGTTGTCCAAAACTCGTTCTTTTCCAATAGAATAACATGGAAAAGGCAGGAGAGTGGTAAAGTACTGTTTTCTCTAAGTCTGAAGGCTGCCCACACTGTGCCTGCGTGCTGCAGCTTGCATCTTCGCCTTTGGGAAGCTGCCGCTCGCCGATTCTCCCGGAGGCGAAGAAGCGGCTTCTTCGCACACACAGCATTGTGGCGAGCGCAGGGAGCTCCTGAGAGCGGTTTGTGCCGAAAGAAGCCCGGGACCGGCACTTAGCTTCGGAGAGCTGCGTATCTGCGTCTTCTGCGTGTCTTGCCGCTCTACACTCAGTAAAAAGCTTTTCCACCATATCTTGCAAGGAGAAACTCTGCCAGGAAAGAAAACATCCAAAATCTTGTTCTAAAGCTTGCACGGGGGTCTGCAAAGAGTTTGGCAAGAATGAAAGGTAGTTGTCCAAAACTCGTTCTTTTCCAATAGAATAACCATGGAAAAGGCAGGAGAGTGGTAAAGTACTGTTTTCTCTAAGTTTGAAGGCTGCCCACACTGTGCCTGTGTGCTGCAGCTTGCATCTTCGCCTTTGGGAAGCTGCCGCTCGCCGATTCTCCAGGAGGCGAAGAAGCGGCTTCTTCGCACACAGAGCATTGTGCGAGCGCAGGGAGCTCCTGAGAGCGGTTTGTGCCGAAAGAAGCCCGGGACCGGCACTTAGCTTCGGAGAGCTGCGTATCTGCGTCTTCTGCGTGTCTTGCCGCTCTACACTCAGCAAAAAGCTTTCCACCATATCTTGCAAGGAGAAACTCTGCCAGGAAAGAAACATCCAAAATCTTGTTCTAAAGCTTGCACGGGGGTCTGCAAAGAGTTTGGCAAGAATGAAAGGTAGTTGTCCAAAACTCGTTCTTTTCCAATAGAATAACCATGGAAAAGGCAGTGGTAAAGTACTGTTTTCTCGAAGTCTGAAGGCTGCCCACACTGTGCCTGTGTGCTGCAGCTTGCATCTTCGCCTTTGGGAAGCTGCCGCTCGCCGATTCTCCCGGAGGCGAAGAAGCGGCTTCTTCGCACACAGAGCATTGTGGCGAGCGCAGGGAGCTCCTGAGAGCGGTTTGTGCCGAAAGAAGCCCGGGACCGGCACTTAGCTTCGGAGAGCTGCGTATCTGCGTCTTCTGCGTGTCTTGCCGCTCTACACTCAGCAAAAAGCTTTTCCACCATATCTTGCAAGGAGAAACTCTGCCAGGAAAGAAAACATCCAAAATCTTGTTCTAAAGCTTGCACGGGGGTCTGCAAAGAGTTTGGCAAGAATGAAAGGTAGTTGTCCAAAACTCGTTCTTTTCCAATAGAATAACCATGGAAAAGGCAGGAGAGTGGTAAAGTACTGTTTTCTCTAAGTCTGAAGGCTGCCCACACTGTGCCTGTGTGCTGCAGCTTGCATCTTCGCCTTTGGGAAGCTGCCGCTCGCCGATTCTCCCGCAGGCGAAGAAGCGGCTTCTTCGCACACAGAGCATTGTGGCGAGCGCAGGGAGCTCCTGAGAGCGGTTTGTGCCGAAAGAAGCCCGGGACCGGCACTTAGCTTCGGAGAGCTGCGTATCTGCGTCTTCTGCGTGTCTTGCCGCTCTACACTCAGCAAAAAGCTTTTCCACCATATCTTGCAAGGAGAAACTCTGCCAGGAAAGAAAACATCCAAAATCTTGTTCTAAAGCTTGCACGGGGGTCTGCAAAGAGTTTGGCAAGAATGAAAGGTAGTTGTCCAAAACTCGTTCTTTTCCAATAGAATAACCATGGAAAAGGCAGGAGAGTGGTAAAGTACTGTTTTCTCGAAGTCTGAAGGCTGCCCACACTGTGCCTGTGTGCTGCAGCTTGCATCTTCGCCTTTGGGAAGCTGCCGCTCGCCGATTCTCCCGGAGGCGAAGAAGCGGCTTCTTCGCACACAGAGCATTGTGGCGAGCGCAGGGAGCTCCTGAGAGCGGTTTGTGCCGAAAGAAGCCCGGGACCGGCACTTAGCTTCGGAGAGCTGCGTATCTGCGTCTTCTGCGTGTCTTGCCGCTCTACACTCAGTAAAAAGCTTTTCCACCATATCTTGCAAGGAGAAACTCTGCCAGGAAAGAAAACATCCAAAATCTTGTTCTAAAGCTTGCACGGGGGTCTGCAAAGAGTTTGGCAAGAATGAAAGGTAGTTGTCCAAAACTCGTTCTTTTCCAATAGAATAACCATGGAAAAGGCAGGAGAGTGGTAAAGTACTGTTTTCTCTAAGTCTGAAGGCTGCCCACACTGTGCCTGTGTGCTGCAGCTTGCATCTTCGCCTTTGGGAAGCTGCCGCTCGCCGATTCTCCCGGAGGCGAAGAAGCGGCTTCTTCGCACACAGAGCATTGTGGCGAGCGCAGGGAGCTCCTGAGAGCGGTTTGTGCCGAAAGAAGCCCGGGACCGGCACTTAGCTTCGGAGAGCTGCGTATCTGCGTCTTCTGCGTGTCTTGCCGCTCTACACTCAGCAAAAAGCTTTTCCACCATATCTTGCAAGGAGAAACTCTGCCAGGAAAGAAAACATCCAAAATCTTGTTCTAAAGCTTGCACGGGGGTCTGCAAAGAGTTTGGCAAGAATGAAAGGTAGTTGTCCAAAACTCGTTCTTTTCCAATAGAATAACCATGGAAAAGGCAGGAGAGTGGTAAAGTACTGTTTTCTCGAAGTCTGAAGGCTGCCCACACTGTGCCTGTGTGCTGCAGCTTGCATCTTCGCCTTTGGGAAGCTGCCGCTCGCCGATTCTCCCGGAGGCGAAGAAGCGGCTTCTTCGCACACAGAGCATTGTGGCGAGCGCAGGGAGCTCCTGAGAGCGGTTTGTGCCGAAAGAAGCCCGGGACCGGCACTTAGCTTCGGAGAGCTGCGTATCTGCGTCTTCTGCGTGTCTTGCCGCTCTACACTCAGTAAAAAGCTTTTCCACCATATCTTGCAAGGAGAAACTCTGCCAGGAAAGAAAACATCCAAAATCTTGTTCTAAAGCTTGCACGGGGGTCTGCAAAGAGTTTGGCAAGAATGAAAGGTAGTTGTCCAAAACTCGTTCTTTTCCAATAGAATAACCATGGAAAAGGCAGGAGAGTGGTAAAGTACTGTTTTCTCTAAGTTTGAAGGCTGCCCACACTGTGCCTGTGTGCTGCAGCTTGCATCTTCGCCTTTGGGAAGCTGCCGCTCGCCGATTCTCCCGGAGGCGAAGAAGCGGCTTCTTCGCACACAGAGCATTGTGGCGAGCGCAGGGAGCTCCTGAGAGCGGTTTGTGCCGAAAGAAGCCCGGGACCGGCACTTAGCTTCGGAGAGCTGCGTATCTGCGTCTTCTGCGTGTCTTGCCGCTCTACACTCAGCAAAAAGCTTTTCCACCATATCTTGCAAGGAGAAACTCTGCCAGGAAAGAAAACATCCAAAATCTTGTTCTAAAGCTTGCACGGGGGTCTGCAAAGAGTTTGGCAAGAATGAAAGGTAGTTGTCCAAAACTCGTTCTTTTCCAATAGAATAACCATGGAAAAGGCAGGAGAGTGGTAAAGTACTGTTTTCTCGAAGTCTGAAGGCTGCCCACACTGTGCCTGTGTGCTGCAGCTTGCATCTTCGCCTTTGGGAAGCTGCCGCTCGCCGATTCTCCCGGAGGCGAAGAAGCGGCTTCTTCGCACACAGAGCATTGTGGCGAGCGCAGGGAGCTCCTGAGAGCGGTTTGTGCCGAAAGAAGCCCGGGACCGGCACTTAGCTTCGGAGAGCTGCGTATCTGCGTCTTCTGCGTGTCTTGCCGCTCTACACTCAGCAAAAAGCTTTTCCACCATATCTTGCAAGGAGAAACTCTGCCAGGAAAGAAAACATCCAAAATCTTGTTCTAAAGCTTGCAAGGGGGTCTGCAAAGCGTTTGGCAAGAATGAAAGGTAGTTGTCCAAAACTCGTTCTTTTCCAATAGAATAACCATGGAAAAGGCAGGAGAGTGGTAAAGTACTGTTTTCTCTAAGTCTGAAGGCTGCCCACACTGTGCCTGCGTGCTGCAGCTTGCATCTTCGCCTTTGGGAAGCTGCCGCTCGCCGATTCTCCCGGAGGCGAAGAAGCGGCTTCTTCGCACACAGAGCATTGTGGCGAGCGCAGGGAGCTCCTGAGAGCGGTTTGTGCCGAAAGAAGCCCGGGACCGGCACTTAGCTTCGGAGAGCTGCGTATCTGCGTCTTCTGCGTGTCTTGCCGCTCTACACTCAGCAAAAAGCTTTTCCACCATATCTTGCAAGGAGAAACTCTGCCAGGAAAGAAAACATCCAAAATCTTCTTCTAAAGCTTGCACGGGGGTCTGCAAAGAGTTTGGCAAGAATGAAAGGTAGTTGTCCAAAACTCGTTCTTTTCCAATAGAATAACCATGGAAAAGGCAGGAGAGTGGTAAAGTACTGTTTTCTCTAAGTCTGAAGGCTGCCCACACTGTGCCTGTGTGCTGCAGCTTGCATCTTCGCCTTTGGGAAGCTGCCGCTCGCCGATTCTCCCGGAGGCGAAGAAGCGGCTTCTTCGCACACACAGCATTGTGGCGAGCGCAGGGAGCTCCTGAGAGCGGTTTGTGCCGAAAGAAGCCCGGGACCGGCACTTAGCTTCGGAGAGCTGCGTATCTGCGTCTTCTGCGTGTCTTGCCGCTCTACACTCAGTAAAAAGCTTTTCCACCATATCTTGCAAGGAGAAACTCTGCCAGGAAAGAAAACATCCAAAATCTTGTTCTAAAGCTTGCACGGGGGTCTGCAAAGAGTTTGGCAAGAATGAAAGGTAGTTGTCCAAAACTCGTTCTTTTCCAATAGAATAACCATGGAAAAGGCAGGAGAGTGGTAAAGTACTGTTTTCTCTAAGTTTGAAGGCTGCCCACACTGTGCCTGTGTGCTGCAGCTTGCATCTTCGCCTTTGGGAAGCTGCCGCTCGCCGATTCTCCAGGAGGCGAAGAAGCGGCTTCTTCGCACACAGAGCATTGTGGCGAGCGCAGGGAGCTCCTGAGAGCGGTTTGTGCCGAAAGAAGCCCGGGACCGGCACTTAGCTTCGGAGAGCTGCGTATCTGCGTCTTCTGCGTGTCTTGCCGCTCTACACTCAGCAAAAAGCTTTTCCACCATATCTTGCAAGGAGAAACTCTGCCAGGAAAGAAAACATCCAAAATCTTGTTCTAAAGCTTGCACGGGGGTCTGCAAAGAGTTTGGCAAGAATGAAAGGTAGTTGTCCAAAACTCGTTCTTTTCCAATAGAATAACCATGGAAAAGGCAGGAGAGTGGTAAAGTACTGTTTTCTCGAAGTCTGAAGGCTGCCCACACTGTGCCTGTGTGCTGCAGCTTGCATCTTCGCCTTTGGGAAGCTGCCGCTCGCCGATTCTCCCGGAGGCGAAGAAGCGGCTTCTTCGCACACAGAGCATTGTGGCGAGCGCAGGGAGCTCCTGAGAGCGGTTTGTGCCGAAAGAAGCCCGGGACCGGCACTTAGCTTCGGAGAGCTGCGTATCTGCGTCTTCTGCGTGTCTTGCCGCTCTACACTCAGCAAAAAGCTTTTCCACCATATCTTGCAAGGAGAAACTCTGCCAGGAAAGAAAAACATCCAAAATCTTGTTCTAAAGCTTGCAAGGGGGTCTGCAAAGCGTTTGGCAAGAATGAAAGGTAGTTGTCCAAAACTCGTTCTTTTCCAATAGAATAACCATGGAAAAGGCAGGAGAGTGGTAAAGTACTGTTTTCTCTAAGTCTGAAGGCTGCCCACACTGTGCCTGCGTGCTGCAGCTTGCATCTTCGCCTTTGGGAAGCTGCCGCTCGCCGATTCTCCCGGAGGCGAAGAAGCGGCTTCTTCGCACACAGAGCATTGTGGCGAGCGCAGGGAGCTCCTGAGAGCGGTTTGTGCCGAAAGAAGCCCGGGACCGGCACTTAGCTTCGGAGAGCTGCGTATCTGCGTCTTCTGCGTGTCTTGCCGCTCTACACTCAGTAAAAAGCTTTTCCACCATATCTTGCAAGGAGAAACTCTGCCAGGAAAGAAAACATCCAAAATCTTGTTCTAAAGCTTGCACGGGGGTCTGCAAAGAGTTTGGCAAGAATGAAAGGTAGTTGTCCAAAACTCGTTCTTTTCCAATAGAATAACCATGGAAAAGGCAGGAGAGTGGTAAAGTACTGTTTTCTCTAAGTTTGAAGGCTGCCCACACTGTGCCTGTGTGCTGCAGCTTGCATCTTCGCCTTTGGGAAGCTGCCGCTCGCCGATTCTCCAGGAGGCGAAGAAGCGGCTTCTTCGCACACAGAGCATTGTGGCGAGCGCAGGGAGCTCCTGAGAGCGGTTTGTGCCGAAAGAAGCCCGGGACCGGCACTTAGCTTCGGAGAGCTGCGTATCTGCGTCTTCTGCGTGTCTTGCCGCTCTACACTCAGCAAAAAGCTTTTCCACCATATCTTGCAAGGAGAAACTCTGCCAGGAAAGAAAACATCCAAAATCTTGTTCTAAAGCTTGCACGGGGGTCTGCAAAGAGTTTGGCAAGAATGAAAGGTAGTTGTCCAAAACTCGTTCTTTTCCAATAGAATAACCATGGAAAAGGCAGGAGAGTGGTAAAGTACTGTTTTCTCGAAGTCTGAAGGCTGCCCACACTGTGCCTGTGTGCTGCAGCTTGCATCTTCGCCTTTGGGAAGCTGCCGCTCGCCGATTCTCCCGGAGGCGAAGAAGCGGCTTCTTCGCACACAGAGCATTGTGGCGAGCGCAGGAGCTCCTGAGAGCGGTTTGTGCCGAAAGAAGCCCGGGACCGGCACTTAGCTTCGGAGAGCTGCGTATCTGCGTCTTCTGCGTGTCTTGCCGCTCTACACTCAGCAAAAAGCTTTTCCACCATATCTTGCAAGGAGAAACTCTGCCAGGAAAGAAAACATCCAAAATCTTGTTCTAAAGCTTGCAAGGGGGTCTGCAAAGAGTTTGGCAAGAATGAAAGGTAGTTGTCCAAAACTCGTTCTTTTCCAATAGAATAACCATGGAAAAGGCAGGAGAGTGGTAAAGTACTGTTTTCTCGAAGTCTGAAGGCTGCCCACACTGTGCCTGTGTGCTGCAGCTTGCATCTTCGCCTTTGGGAAGCTGCCGCTCGCCGATTCTCCCGGAGGCGAAGAAGCGGCTTCTTCGCACACAGAGCATTGTGGCGAGCGCAGGGAGCTCCTGAGAGCGGTTTGTGCCGAAAGAAGCCCGGGACCGGCACTTAGCTTCGGAGAGCTGCGTATCTGCGTCTTCTGCGTGTCTTGCCGCTCTACACTCAGCAAAAAGCTTTTCCACCATATCTTGCAAGGAGAAACTCTGCCAGGAAAGAAAACATCCAAAATCTTCTTCTAAAGCTTGCACGGGGGTCTGCAAAGAGTTTGGCAAGAATGAAAGGTAGTTGTCCAAAACTCGTTCTTTTCCAATAGAATAACCATGGAAAAGGCAGGAGAGTGGTAAAGTACTGTTTTCTCTAAGTCTGAAGGCTGCCCACACTGTGCCTGTGTGCTGCAGCTTGCATCTTCGCCTTTGGGAAGCTGCCGCTCGCCGATTCTCCCGGAGGCGAAGAAGCGGCTTCTTCGCACACACAGCATTGTGGCGAGCGCAGGGAGCTCCTGAGAGCGGTTTGTGCCGAAAGAAGCCCGGGACCGGCACTTAGCTTCGGAGAGCTGCGTATCTGCGTCTTCTGCGTGTCTTGCCGCTCTACACTCAGTAAAAAGCTTTTCCACCATATCTTGCAAGGAGAAACTCTGCCAGGAAAGAAAACATCCAAAATCTTGTTCTAAAGCTTGCACGGGGGTCTGCAAAGAGTTTGGCAAGAATGAAAGGTAGTTGTCCAAAACTCGTTCTTTTCCAATAGAATAACCATGGAAAAGGCAGGAGAGTGGTAAAGTACTGTTTTCTCTAAGTTTGAAGGCTGCCCACACTGTGCCTGTGTGCTGCAGCTTGCATCTTCGCCTTTGGGAAGCTGCCGCTCGCCGATTCTCCAGGAGGCGAAGAAGCGGCTTCTTCGCACACACAGCATTGTGGCGAGCGCAGGGAGCTCCTGAGAGCGGTTTGTGCCGAAAGAAGCCCGGGACCGGCACTTAGCTTCGGAGAGCTGCGTATCTGCGTCTTCTGCGTGTCTTGCCGCTCTACACTCAGCAAAAAGCTTTTCCACCATATCTTGCAAGGAGAAACTCTGCCAGGAAAGAAAACATCCAAAATCTTGTTCTAAAGCTTGCACGGGGGTCTGCAAAGAGTTTGGCAAGAATGAAAGGTAGTTGTCCAAAACTCGTTCTTTTCCAATAGAATAACCATGGAAAAGGCAGGAGAGTGGTAAAGTACTGTTTTCTCGAAGTCTGAAGGCTGCCCACACTGTGCCTGCGTGCTGCAGCTTGCATCTTCGCCTTTGGGAAGCTGCCGCTCGCCGATTCTCCCGGAGGCGAAGAAGCGGCTTCTTCGCACACAGAGCATTGTGGCGAGCGCAGGGAGCTCCTGAGAGCGGTTTGTGCCGAAAGAAGCCCGGGACCGGCACTTAGCTTCGGAGAGCTGCGTATCTGCGTCTTCTGCGTGTCTTGCCGCTCTACACTCAGCAAAAAGCTTTTCCACCATATCTTGCAAGGAGAAACTCTGCCAGGAAAGAAAACATCCAAAATCTTGTTCTAAAGCTTGCACGGGGGTCTGCAAAGCGTTTGGCAAGAATGAAAGGTAGTTGTCCAAAACTCGTTCTTTTCCAATAGAATAACCATGGAAAAGGCAGGAGAGTGGTAAAGTACTGTTTTCTCTAAGTCTGAAGGCTGCCCACACTGTGCCTGCGTGCTGCAGCTTGCATCTTCGCCTTTGGGAAGCTGCCGCTCGCCGATTCTCCCGGAGGCGAAGAAGCGGCTTCTTCGCACACACAGCATTGTGGCGAGCGCAGGGAGCTCCTGAGAGCGGTTTGTGCCGAAAGAAGCCCGGGACCGGCACTTAGCTTCGGAGAGCTGCGTATCTGCGTCTTCTGCGTGTCTTGCCGCTCTACACTCAGTAAAAAGCTTTTCCACCATATCTTGCAAGGAGAAACTCTGCCAGGAAAGAAAACATCCAAAATCTTGTTCTAAAGCTTGCACGGGGGTCTGCAAAGAGTTTGGCAAGAATGAAAGGTAGTTGTCCAAAACTCGTTCTTTTCCAATAGAATAACCATGGAAAAGGCAGGAGAGTGGTAAAGTACTGTTTTCTCTAAGTTTGAAGGCTGCCCACACTGTGCCTGTGTGCTGCAGCTTGCATCTTCGCCTTTGGGAAGCTGCCGCTCGCCGATTCTCCCGGAGGCGAAGAAGCGGCTTCTTCGCACACAGAGCATTGTGGCGAGCGCAGGGAGCTCCTGAGAGCGGTTTGTGCCGAAAGAAGCCCGGGACCGGCACTTAGCTTCGGAGAGCTGCGTATCTGCGTCTTCTGCGTGTCTTGCCGCTCTACACTCAGCAAAAAGCTTTTCCACCATATCTTGCAAGGAGAAACTCTGCCAGGAAAGAAAACATCCAAAATCTTGTTCTAAAGCTTGCACGGGGGTCTGCAAAGAGTTTGGCAAGAATGAAAGGTAGTTGTCCAAAACTCGTTCTTTTCCAATAGAATAACCATGGAAAAGGCAGGAGAGTGGTAAAGTACTGTTTTCTCTAAGTCTGAAGGCTGCCCACACTGTGCCTGTGTGCTGCAGCTTGCATCTTCGCCTTTGGGAAGCTGCCGCTCGCCGATTCTCCCGCAGGCGAAGAAGCGGCTTCTTCGCACACAGAGCATTGTGGCGAGCGCAGGGAGCTCCTGAGAGCGGTTTGTGCCGAAAGAAGCCCGGGACCGGCACTTAGCTTCGGAGAGCTGCGTATCTGCGTCTTCTGCGTGTCTTGCCGCTCTACACTCAGCCAAAAGCTTTTCCACCATATCTTGCAAGGAGAAACTCTGCCAGGAAAGAAAACATCCAAAATCTTCTTCTAAAGCTTGCACGGGGGTCTGCAAAGAGTTTGGCAAGAATGAAAGGTAGTTGTCCAAAACTCGTTCTTTTCCAATAGAATAACCATGGAAAAGGCAGGAGAGTGGTAAAGTACTGTTTTCTCTAAGTCTGAAGGCTGCCCACACTGTGCCTGTGTGCTGCAGCTTGCATCTTCGCCTTTGGGAAGCTGCCGCTCGCCGATTCTCCCGGAGGCGAAGAAGCGGCTTCTTCGCACACACAGCATTGTGGCGAGCGCAGGGAGCTCCTGAGAGCGGTTTGTGCCGAAAGAAGCCCGGGACCGGCACTTAGCTTCGGAGAGCTGCGTATCTGCGTCTTCTGCGTGTCTTGCCGCTCTACACTCAGTAAAAAGCTTTTCCACCATATCTTGCAAGGAGAAACTCTGCCAGGAAAGAAAACATCCAAAATCTTGTTCTAAAGCTTGCACGGGGGTCTGCAAAGAGTTTGGCAAGAATGAAAGGTAGTTGTCCAAAACTCGTTCTTTTCCAATAGAATAACCATGGAAAAGGCAGGAGAGTGGTAAAGTACTGTTTTCTCTAAGTCTGAAGGCTGCCCACACTGTGCCTGTGTGCTGCAGCTTGCATCTTCGCCTTTGGGAAGCTGCCGCTCGCCGATTCTCCCGCAGGCGAAGAAGCGGCTTCTTCGCACACAGAGCATTGTGGCGAGCGCAGGGAGCTCCTGAGAGCGGTTTGTGCCGAAAGAAGCCCGGGACCGGCACTTAGCTTCGGAGAGCTGCGTATCTGCGTCTTCTGCGTGTCTTGCCGCTCTACACTCAGCAAAAAGCTTTTCCACCATATCTTGCAAGGAGAAACTCTGCCAGGAAAGAAAACATCCAAAATCTTGTTCTAAAGCTTGCACGGGGGTCTGCAAAGAGTTTGGCAAGAATGAAAGGTAGTTGTCCAAAACTCGTTCTTTTCCAATAGAATAACCATGGAAAAGGCAGGAGAGTGGTAAAGTACTGTTTTCTCTAAGTCTGAAGGCTGCCCACACTGTGCCTGTGTGCTGCAGCTTGCATCTTCGCCTTTGGGAAGCTGCCGCTCGCCGATTCTCCCGGAGGCGAAGAAGCGGCTTCTTCGCACACACAGCATTGTGGCGAGCGCAGGGAGCTCCTGAGAGCGGTTTGTGCCGAAAGAAGCCCGGGACCGGCACTTAGCTTCGGAGAGCTGCGTATCTGCGTCTTCTGCGTGTCTTGCCGCTCTACACTCAGTAAAAAGCTTTTCCACCATATCTTGCAAGGAGAAACTCTGCCAGGAAAGAAAACATCCAAAATCTTGTTCTAAAGCTTGCACGGGGGTCTGCAAAGAGTTTGGCAAGAATGAAAGGTAGTTGTCCAAAACTCGTTCTTTTCCAATAGAATAACCATGGAAAAGGCAGGAGAGTGGTAAAGTACTGTTTTCTCTAAGTTTGAAGGCTGCCCACACTGTGCCTGTGTGCTGCAGCTTGCATCTTCGCCTTTGGGAAGCTGCCGCTTGCCGATTCTCCAGGAGGCAAAGAAGCGGCTTCTTCGCACACAGAGCATTGTGGCGAGCGCAGGGAGCTCCTGAGAGCGGTTTGTGCCGAAAGAAGCCCGGGACCGGCACTTAGCTTCGGAGAGCTGCGTATCTGCGTCTTCTGCGTGTCTTGCCGCTCTACACTCAGCAAAAAGCTTTTCCACCATATCTTGCAAGGAGAAACTCTGCCAGGAAAGAAAACATCCAAAATCTTGTTCTAAAGCTTGCACGGGGGTCTGCAAAGAGTTTGGCAAGAATGAAAGGTAGTTGTCCAAAACTCGTTCTTTTCCAATAGAATAACCATGGAAAAGGCAGGAGAGTGGTAAAGTACTGTTTTCTCGAAGTCTGAAGGCTGCCCACACTGTGCCTGTGTGCTGCAGCTTGCATCTTCGCCTTTGGGAAGCTGCCGCTCGCCGATTCTCCCGGAGGCGAAGAAGCGGCTTCTTCGCACACAGAGCATTGTGGCGAGCGCAGGGAGCTCCTGAGAGCGGTTTGTGCCGAAAGAAGCCCGGGACCGGCACTTAGCTTCGGAGAGCTGCGTATCTGCGTCTTCTGCGTGTCTTGCCGCTCTACACTCAGCAAAAAGCTTTTCCACCATATCTTGCAAGGAGAAACTCTGCCAGGAAAGAAAACATCCAAAATCTTGTTCTAAAGCTTGCAAGGGGGTCTGCAAAGCGTTTGGCAAGAATGAAAGGTAGTTGTCCAAAACTCGTTCTTTTCCAATAGAATAACCATGGAAAAGGCAGGAGAGTGGTAAAGTACTGTTTTCTCTAAGTCTGAAGGCTGCCCACACTGTGCCTGCGTGCTGCAGCTTGCATCTTCGCCTTTGGGAAGCTGCCGCTCGCCGATTCTCCCGGAGGCGAAGAAGCGGCTTCTTCGCACACAGAGCATTGTGGCGAGCGCAGGGAGCTCCTGAGAGCGGTTTGTGCCGAAAGAAGCCCGGGACCGGCACTTAGCTTCGGAGAGCTGCGTATCTGCGTCTTCTGCGTGTCTTGCTGCTCTACACTCAGCAAAAAGCTTTTCCACCATATCTTGCAAGGAGAAACTCTGCCAGGAAAGAAAACATCCAAAATCTTCTTCTAAAGCTTGCACGGGGGTCTGCAAAGAGTTTGGCAAGAATGAAAGGTAGTTGTCCAAAACTCGTTCTTTTCCAATAGAATAACCATGGAAAAGGCAGGAGAGTGGTAAAGTACTGTTTTCTCTAAGTCTGAAGGCTGCCCACACTGTGCCTGTGTGCTGCAGCTTGCATCTTCGCCTTTGGGAAGCTGCCGCTCGCCGATTCTCCCGGAGGCGAAGAAGCGGCTTCTTCGCACACACAGCATTGTGGCGAGCGCAGGGAGCTCCTGAGAGCGGTTTGTGCCGAAAGAAGCCCGGGACCGGCACTTAGCTTCGGAGAGCTGCGTATCTGCGTCTTCTGCGTGTCTTGCCGCTCTACACTCAGTAAAAAGCTTTTCCACCATATCTTGCAAGGAGAAACTCTGCCAGGAAAGAAAACATCCAAAATCTTGTTCTAAAGCTTGCACGGGGGTCTGCAAAGAGTTTGGCAAGAATGAAAGGTAGTTGTCCAAAACTCGTTCTTTTCCAATAGAATAACCATGGAAAAGGCAGGAGAGTGGTAAAGTACTGTTTTCTCTAAGTTTGAAGGCTGCCCACACTGTGCCTGTGTGCTGCAGCTTGCATCTTCGCCTTTGGGAAGCTGCCGCTCGCCGATTCTCCAGGAGGCGAAGAAGCGGCTTCTTCGCACACAGAGCATTGTGGCGAGCGCAGGGAGCTCCTGAGAGCGGTTTGTGCCGAAAGAAGCCCGGGACCGGCACTTAGCTTCGGAGAGCTGCGTATCTGCGTCTTCTGCGTGTCTTGCCGCTCTACACTCAGCAAAAAGCTTTTCCACCATATCTTGCAAGGAGAAACTCTGCCAGGAAAGAAAACATCCAAAATCTTGTTCTAAAGCTTGCACGGGGGTCTGCAAAGAGTTTGGCAAGAATGAAAGGTAGTTGTCCAAAACTCGTTCTTTTCCAATAGAATAACCATGGAAAAGGCAGGAGAGTGGTAAAGTACTGTTTTCTCTAAGTCTGAAGGCTGCCCACACTGTGCCTGTGTGCTGCAGCTTGCATCTTCGCCTTTGGGAAGCTGCCGCTCGCCGATTCTCCCGCAGGCGAAGAAGCGGCTTCTTCGCACACAGAGCATTGTGGCGAGCGCAGGGAGCTCCTGAGAGCGGTTTGTGCCGAAAGAAGCCCGGGACCGGCACTTAGCTTCGGAGAGCTGCGTATCTGCGTCTTCTGCGTGTCTTGCCGCTCTACACTCAGCAAAAAGCTTTTCCACCATATCTTGCAAGGAGAAACTCTGCCAGGAAAGAAAACATCCAAAATCTTGTTCTAAAGCTTGCAAGGGGGTCTGCAAAGCGTTTGGCAAGAATGAAAGGTAGTTGTCCAAAACTCGTTCTTTTCCAATAGAATAACCATGGAAAAGGCAGGAGAGTGGTAAAGTACTGTTTTCTCTAAGTCTGAAGGCTGCCCACACTGTGCCTGCGTGCTGCAGCTTGCATCTTCGCCTTTGGGAAGCTGCCGCTCGCCGATTCTCCCGGAGGCGAAGAAGCGGCTTCTTCGCACACACAGCATTGTGGCGAGCGCAGGGAGCTCCTGAGAGCGGTTTGTGCCGAAAGAAGCCCGGGACCGGCACTTAGCTTCGGAGAGCTGCGTATCTGCGTCTTCTGCGTGTCTTGCCGCTCTACACTCAGTAAAAAGCTTTTCCACCATATCTTGCAAGGAGAAACTCTGCCAGGAAAGAAAACATCCAAAATCTTGTTCTAAAGCTTGCACGGGGGTCTGCAAAGAGTTTGGCAAGAATGAAAGGTAGTTGTCCAAAACTCGTTCTTTTCCAATAGAATAACCATGGAAAAGGCAGGAGAGTGGTAAAGTACTGTTTTCTCTAAGTTTGAAGGCTGCCCACACTGTGCCTGTGTGCTGCAGCTTGCATCTTCGCCTTTGGGAAGCTGCCGCTCGCCGATTCTCCAGGAGGCGAAGAAGCGGCTTCTTCGCACACAGAGCATTGTGGCGAGCGCAGGGAGCTCCTGAGAGCGGTTTGTGCCGAAAGAAGCCCGGGACCGGCACTTAGCTTCGGAGAGCTGCGTATCTGCGTCTTCTGCGTGTCTTGCCGCTCTACACTCAGCAAAAAGCTTTTCCACCATATCTTGCAAGGAGAAACTCTGCCAGGAAAGAAAACATCCAAAATCTTGTTCTAAAGCTTGCACGGGGGTCTGCAAAGAGTTTGGCAAGAATGAAAGGTAGTTGTCCAAAACTCGTTCTTTTCCAATAGAATAACCATGGAAAAGGCAGAAGAGTGGTAAAGTACTGTTTTCTCTAAGTCTGAAGGCTGCCCACACTGTGCCTGTGTGCTGCAGCTTGCATCTTCGCCTTTGGGAAGCTGCCGCTCGCCGATTCTCCCGGAGGCGAAGAAGCGGCTTCTTCGCACACAGAGCATTGTGGCGAGCGCAGGGAGCTCCTGAGAGCGGTTTGTGCCGAAAGAAGCCCGGGACCGGCACTTAGCTTCGGAGAGCTGCGTATCTGCGTCTTCTGCGTGTCTTGCCGCTCTACACTCAGCAAAAAGCTTTTCCACCATATCTTGCAAGGAGAAACTCTGCCAGGAAAGAAAACATCCAAAATCTTGTTCTAAAGCTTGCAAGGGGGTCTGCAAAGAGTTTGGCAAGAATGAAAGGTAGTTGTCCAAAACTCGTTCTTTTCCAATAGAATAACCATGGAAAAGGCAGGAGAGTGGTAAAGTACTGTTTTCTCGAAGTCTGAAGGCTGCCCACACTGTGCCTGTGTGCTGCAGCTTGCATCTTCGCCTTTGGGAAGCTGCCGCTCGCCGATTCTCCCGGAGGCGAAGAAGCGGCTTCTTCGCACACAGAGCATTGTGGCGAGCGCAGGGAGCTCCTGAGAGCGGTTTGTGCCGAAAGAAGCCCGGGACCGGCACTTAGCTTCGGAGAGCTGCGTATCTGCGTCTTCTGCGTGTCTTGCCGCTCTACACTCAGCAAAAAGCTTTTCCACCATATCTTGCAAGGAGAAACTCTGCCAGGAAAGAAAACATCCAAAATCTTCTTCTAAAGCTTGCACGGGGGTCTGCAAAGAGTTTGGCAAGAATGAAAGGTAGTTGTCCAAAACTCGTTCTTTTCCAATAGAATAACCATGGAAAAGGCAGGAGAGTGGTAAAGTACTGTTTTCTCTAAGTCTGAAGGCTGCCCACACTGTGCCTGTGTGCTGCAGCTTGCATCTTCGCCTTTGGGAAGCTGCCGCTCGCCGATTCTCCCGGAGGCGAAGAAGCGGCTTCTTCGCACACACAGCATTGTGGCGAGCGCAGGGAGCTCCTGAGAGCGGTTTGTGCCGAAAGAAGCCCGGGACCGGCACTTAGCTTCGGAGAGCTGCGTATCTGCGTCTTCTGCGTGTCTTGCCGCTCTACACTCAGTAAAAAGCTTTTCCACCATATCTTGCAAGGAGAAACTCTGCCAGGAAAGAAAACATCCAAAATCTTGTTCTAAAGCTTGCACGGGGGTCTGCAAAGAGTTTGGCAAGAATGAAAGGTAGTTGTCCAAAACTCGTTCTTTTCCAATAGAATAACCATGGAAAAGGCAGGAGAGTGGTAAAGTACTGTTTTCTCTAAGTTTGAAGGCTGCCCACACTGTGCCTGTGTGCTGCAGCTTGCATCTTCGCCTTTGGGAAGCTGCCGCTCGCCGATTCTCCAGGAGGCGAAGAAGCGGCTTCTTCGCACACAGAGCATTGTGGCGAGCGCAGGGAGCTCCTGAGAGCGGTTTGTGCCGAAAGAAGCCCGGGACCGGCACTTAGCTTCGGAGAGCTGCGTATCTGCGTCTTCTGCGTGTCTTGCCGCTCTACACTCAGCCAAAAGCTTTTCCACCATATCTTGCAAGGAGAAACTCTGCCAGGAAAGAAAACATCCAAAATCTTGTTCTAAAGCTTGCACGGGGGTCTGCAAAGAGTTTGGCAAGAATGAAAGGTAGTTGTCCAAAACTCGTTCTTTTCCAATAGAATAACCATGGAAAAGGCAGGAGAGTGGTAAAGTACTGTTTTCTCGAAGTCTGAAGGCTGCCCACACTGTGCCTGCGTGCTGCAGCTTGCATCTTCGCCTTTGGGAAGCTGCCGCTCGCCGATTCTCCCGGAGGCGAAGAAGCGGCTTCTTCGCACACAGAGCATTGTGGCGAGCGCAGGGAGCTCCTGAGAGCGGTTTGTGCCGAAAGAAGCCCGGGACCGGCACTTAGCTTCGGAGAGCTGCGTATCTGCGTCTTCTGCGTGTCTTGCCGCTCTACACTCAGCAAAAAGCTTTTCCACCATATCTTGCAAGGAGAAACTCTGCCAGGAAAGAAAACATCCAAAATCTTGTTCTAAAGCTTGCACGGGGGTCTGCAAAGAGTTTGGCAAGAATGAAAGGTAGTTGTCCAAAACTCGTTCTTTTCCAATAGAATAACCATGGAAAAGGCAGGAGAGTGGTAAAGTACTGTTTTCTCTAAGTCTGAAGGCTGCCCACACTGTGCCTGTGTGGTGCAGCTTGCATCTTCGCCTTTGGGAAGCTGCCGCTCGCCGATTCTCCCGGAGGCGAAGAAGCGGCTTCTTCGCACACAGAGCATTGTGGCGAGCGCAGGGAGCTCCTGAGAGCGGTTTGTGCCGAAAGAAGCCCGGGACCGGCACTTAGCTTCGGAGAGCTGCGTATCTGCGTCTTCTGCGTGTCTTGCCGCTCTACACTCAGCAAAAAGCTTTTCCACCATATCTTGCAAGGAGAAACTCTGCCAGGAAAGAAAACATCCAAAATCTTGTTCTAAAGCTTGCACGGGGGTCTGCAAAGAGTTTGGCAAGAATGAAAGGTAGTTGTCCAAAACTCGTTCTTTTCCAATAGAATAACCATGGAAAAGGCAGGAGAGTGGTAAAGTACTGTTTTCTCTAAGTCTGAAGGCTGCCCACACTGTGCCTGTGTGCTGCAGCTTGCATCTTCGCCTTTGGGAAGCTGCCGCTCGCCGATTCTCCCGCAGGCGAAGAAGCGGCTTCTTCGCACACAGAGCATTGTGGCGAGCGCAGGGAGCTCCTGAGAGCGGTTTGTGCCGAAAGAAGCCCGGGACCGGCACTTAGCTTCGGAGAGCTGCGTATCTGCGTCTTCTGCGTGTCTTGCCGCTCTACACTCAGCAAAAAGCTTTTCCACCATATCTTGCAAGGAGAAACTCTGCCAGGAAAGAAAACATCCAAAATCTTCTTCTAAAGCTTGCACGGGGGTCTGCAAAGAGTTTGGCAAGAATGAAAGGTAGTTGTCCAAAACTCGTTCTTTTCCAATAGAATAACCATGGAAAAGGCAGGAGAGTGGTAAAGTTCTGTTTTCTCTAAGTCTGAATGCTGCCCACACTGTGCCTGTGTGCTGCAGCTTGCATCTTCGCCTTTGGGAAGCTGCCGCTCGCCGATTCTCCCGGAGGCGAAGAAGCGGCTTCTTCGCACACAGAGCATTGTGGCGAGCGCAGGGAGCTCCTGAGAGCGGTTTGTGCCGAAAGAAGCCCGGGACCGGCACTTAGCTTCGGAGAGCTGCGTATCTGCGTCTTCTGCGTGTCTTGCCGCTCTACACTCAGCAAAAAGCTTTTCCACCATATCTTGCAAGGAGAAACTCTGCCAGGAAAGAAAACATCCAAAATCTTGTTCTAAAGCTTGCACGGGGGTCTGCAAAGCGTTTGGCAAGAATGAAAGGTAGTTGTCCAAAACTCGTTCTTTTCCAATAGAATAACCATGGAAAAGGCAGGAGAGTGGTAAAGTACTGTTTTCTCTAAGTCTGAAGGCTGCCCACACTGTGCCTGTGTGCTGCAGCTTGCATCTTCGCCTTTGGGAAGCTGCCGCTCGCCGATTCTCCCGGAGGCGAAGAAGCGGCTTCTTCGCACACAGAGCATTGTGGCGAGCGCAGGGAGCTCCTGAGAGCGGTTTGTGCCGAAAGAAGCCCGGGACCGGCACTTAGCTTCGGAGAGCTGCGTATCTGCGTCTTCTGCGTGTCTTGCCGCTCTACACTCAGCAAAAAGCTTTTCCACCATATCTTGCAAGGAGAAACTCTGCCAGGAAAGAAAACATCCAAAATCTTGTTCTAAAGCTTGCACGGGGGTCTGCAAAGCGTTTGGCAAGAATGAAAGGTAGTTGTCCAAAACTCGTTCTTTTCCAATAGAATAACCATGGAAAAGGCAGGAGAGTGGTAAAGTACTGTTTTCTCTAAGTCTGAAGGCTGCCCACACTGTGCCTGTGTGCTGCAGCTTGCATCTTCGCCTTTGGGAAGCTGCCGCTCGCCGATTCTCCCGGAGGCGAAGAAGCGGCTTCTTCGCACACACAGCATTGTGGCGAGCGCAGGGAGCTCCTGAGAGCGGTTTGTGCCGAAAGAAGCCCGGGACCGGCACTTAGCTTCGGAGAGCTGCGTATCTGCGTCTTCTGCGTGTCTTGCCGCTCTACACTCAGCAAAAAGCTTTTCCACCATATCTTGCAAGGAGAAACTCTGCCAGGAAAGAAAACATCCAAAATCTTGTTCTAAAGCTTGCACGGGGGTCTGCAAAGAGTTTGGCAAGAATGAAAGGTAGTTGTCCAAAACTCGTTCTTTTCCAATAGAATAACCATGGAAAAGGCAGGAGAGTGGTAAAGTTCTGTTTTCTCTAAGTCTGAATGCTGCCCACACTGTGCCTGTGTGCTGCAGCTTGCATCTTCGCCTTTGGGAAGCTGCCGCTCGCCGATTCTCCCGGAGGCGAAGAAGCGGCTTCTTCGCACACAGAGCATTGTGGCGAGCGCAGGGAGCTCCTGAGAGCGGTTTGTGCCGAAAGAAGCCCGGGACCGGCACTTAGCTTCGGAGAGCTGCGTATCTGCGTCTTCTGCGTGTCTTGCCGCTCTACACTCAGCAAAAAGCTTTTCCACCATATCTTGCAAGGAGAAACTCTGCCAGGAAAGAAAACATCCAAAATCTTGTTCTAAAGCTTGCACGGGGGTCTGCAAAGCGTTTGGCAAGAATGAAAGGTAGTTGTCCAAAACTCGTTCTTTTCCAATAGAATAACCATGGAAAAGGCAGGAGAGTGGTAAAGTACTGTTTTCTCTAAGTCTGAATGCTGCCCACACTGTGCCTGTGTGGTGCAGCTTGCATCTTCGCCTTTGGGAAGCTGCCGCTCGCCGATTCTCCCGGAGGCGAAGAAGCGGCTTCTTCGCACACAGAGCATTGTGGCGAGCGCAGGGAGCTCCTGAGAGCGGTTTGTGCCGAAAGAAGCCCGGGACCGGCACTTAGCTTCGGAGAGCTGCGTATCTGCGTCTTCTGCGTGTCTTGCCGCTCTACACTCAGCAAAAAGCTTTTCCACCATATCTTGCAAGGAGAAACTCTGCCAGGAAAGAAAACATCCAAAATCTTGTTCTAAAGCTTGCACGGGGGTCTGCAAAGAGTTTGGCAAGAATGAAAGGTAGTTGTCCAAAACTCGTTCTTTTCCAATAGAATAACCATGGAAAAGGCAGGAGAGTGGTAAAGTACTGTTTTCTCTAAGTCTGAAGGCTGCCCACACTGTGCCTGTGTGCTGCAGCTTGCATCTTCGCCTTTGGGAAGCTGCCGCTCGCCGATTCTCCCGGAGGCGAAGAAGCGGCTTCTTCGCACACAGAGCATTGTGGCGAGCGCAGGGAGCTCCTGAGAGCGGTTTGTGCCGAAAGAAGCCCGGGACCGGCACTTAGCTTCGGAGAGCTGCGTATCTGCGTCTTCTGCGTGTCTTGCCGCTCTACACTCAGCAAAAAGCTTTTCCACCATATCTTGCAAGGAGAAACTCTGCCAGGAAAGAAAACATCCAAAATCTTGTTCTAAAGCTTGCAAGGGGGTCTGCAAAGCGTTTGGCAAGAATGAAAGGTAGTTGTCCAAAACTCGTTCTTTTCCAATAGAATAACCATGGAAAAGGCAGGAGAGTGGTAAAGTACTGTTTTCTCTAAGTCTGAAGGCTGCCCACACTGTGCCTGTGTGGTGCAGCTTGCATCTTCGCCTTTGGGAAGCTGCCGCTCGCCGATTCTCCCGGAGGCGAAGAAGCGGCTTCTTCGCACACAGAGCATTGTGGCGAGCGCAGGGAGCTCCTGAGAGCGGTTTGTGCCGAAAGAAGCCCGGGACCGGCACTTAGCTTCGGAGAGCTGCGTATCTGCGTCTTCTGCGTGTCTTGCCGCTCTACACTCAGCAAAAAGCTTTTCCACCATATCTTGCAAGGAGAAACTCTGCCAGGAAAGAAAACATCCAAAATCTTCTTCTAAAGCTTGCACGGGGGTCTGCAAAGAGTTTGGCAAGAATGAAAGGTAGTTGTCCAAAACTCGTTCTTTTCCAATAGAATAACCATGGAAAAGGCAGGAGAGTGGTAAAGTACTGTTTTCTCTAAGTCTGAAGGCTGCCCACACTGTGCCTGTGTGCTGCAGCTTGCATCTTCGCCTTTGGGAAGCTGCCGCTCGCCGATTCTCCCGCAGGCGAAGAAGCGGCTTCTTCGCACACAGAGCATTGTGGCGAGCGCAGGGAGCTCCTGAGAGCGGTTTGTGCCGAAAGAAGCCCGGGACCGGCACTTAGCTTCGGAGAGCTGCGTATCTGCGTCTTCTGCGTGTCTTGCCGCTCTACACTCAGCAAAAAGCTTTTCCACCATATCTTGCAAGGAGAAACTCTGCCAGGAAAGAAAACATCCAAAATCTTCTTCTAAAGCTTGCACGGGGGTCTGCAAAGAGTTTGGCAAGAATGAAAGGTAGTTGTCCAAAACTCGTTCTTTTCCAATAGAATAACCATGGAAAAGGCAGGAGAGTGGTAAAGTACTGTTTTCTCTAAGTCTGAAGGCTGCCCACACTGTGCCTGTGTGCTGCAGCTTGCATCTTCGCCTTTGGGAAGCTGCCGCTCGCCGATTCTCCCGGAGGCGAAGAAGCGGCTTCTTCGCACACAGAGCATTGTGGCGAGCGCAGGGAGCTCCTGAGAGCGGTTTGTGCCAAAAGAAGCCCGGGACCGGCACTTAGCTTCGGAGAGCTGCGTATCTGCGTCTTCTGCGTGTCTTGCCGCTCTACACTCAGCAAAAAGCTTTTCCACCATATCTTGCAAGGAGAAACTCTGCCAGGAAAGAAAACATCCAAAATCTTGTTCTAAAGCTTGCACGGGGGTCTGCAAAGAGTTTGGCAAGAATGAAAGGTAGTTGTCCAAAACTCGTTCTTTTCCAATAGAATAACCATGGAAAAGGCAGGAGAGTGGTAAAGTACTGTTTTCTCTAAGTCTGAAGGCTGCCCACACTGTGCCTGTGTGCTGCAGCTTGCATCTTCGCCTTTGGGAAGCTGCCGCTCGCCGATTCTCCCGGAGGCGAAGAAGCGGATTCTTCGCACACAGAGCATTGTGGCGAGCGCAGGGAGCTCCTGAGAGCGGTTTGTGCCGAAAGAAGCCCGGGACCGGCACTTAGCTTCGGAGAGCTGCGTATCTGCGTCTTCTGCGTGTCTTGCCGCTCTACACTCAGCAAAAAGCTTTTCCACCATATCTTGCAAGGAGAAACTCTGCCAGGAAAGAAAACATCCAAAATCTTCTTCTAAAGCTTGCACGGGGGTCTGCAAAGAGTTTGGCAAGAATGAAAGGTAGTTGTCCAAAACTCGTTCTTTTCCAATAGAATAACCATGGAAAAGGCAGGAGAGTGGTAAAGTACTGTTTTCTCTAAGTCTGAAGGCTGCCCACACTGTGCCTGCGTGCTGCAGCTTGCATCTTCGCCTTTGGCAAGCTGCCGCTCGCCGATTCTCCCGGAGGCGAAGAAGCGGCTTCTTCGCACACACAGCATTGTGGCGAGCGCAGGGAGCTCCTGAGAGCGGTTTGTGCCGAAAGAAGCCCGGGACCGGCACTTAGCTTCGGAGAGCTGCGTATCTGCGTCTTCTGCGTGTCTTGCCGCTCTACACTCAGCAAAAAGCTTTTCCACCATATCTTGCAAGGAGAAACTCTGCCAGGAAAGAAAACATCCAAAATCTTGTTCTAAAGCTTGCACGGGGGTCTGCAAAGAGTTTGGCAAGAATGAAAGGTAGTTGTCCAAAACTCGTTCTTTTCCAATAGAATAACCATGAAAAAGGCAGGAGAGTGGTAAAGTACTGTTTTCTCTAAGTCTGAAGGCTGCCCACACTGTGCCTGCATGGTGCGGCTTGCATCTTCGCCTTTGGGAAGCTGCCGCTCGCCGATTCTCCCGCAGGCGAAGAAGCGGCTTCTTTGCACACAGAGCATTGGGCCGGTCGCGGTGAGCACCTAAGAGCGGCTTCTGCCGAAAGAAGCCGTGGACCGGCACTTAGCTTCGGAGAGCTGCGTATCTGCGTCTTCTGCGTGTCTTGCTGCTCAACACACAGCAAAAAGCTTTTCCACCATATCTTGCAAAGAGAAACTCTGCCAGGAAAGAAAACATCCCCGATCTTCTTCTAAAAGTTGCACAGAGGACTGCAGAGTGTTTAAGAAGATGAAAAAGATAGTGTCCCATAACTCCTTTTATTCGAATATAACGTGAATGAAACGGCAGGAGAATGCTAATGTACTCGTTTCTATCAATTTCAAAGCTGCACACGCTATATCTGTGTGCTGCGGCTTGCATCTTCGCCTTTGGGAAGCGGCCGTTCTCTCCATCTCCCGGAGGCGAAGAAGCGGCTTCTTCGCGCACAGAGCATTGTGCCGGTGGCGGTGATCTCCGGAGAGCGGCTTCTGACGAAAGACGCCCTGGCAGGGGGCTTAGTTTCGGAGAGCTCTTTACTCTGCCTTCTGCCTCTCTGGTCACATAAAACTTAGCAAAAAGCTTTTTTACTATGTCTTGCAAGGACCAACTGTGCCAGTATGGAAAGCATCTCCGCTCTTGTTCTAGAAGTTGCACGGAGGTCTGCAGAGTGTTTAGCAAGAAGCAAAAGAAAGTTGTCCAAAACTCCTTCTTTTGGAATGGTAATGTGAATGGAAAAGGCCGGAGAGTGGTAAGGTACTGTTTTCTTTAGGTTTGAGAGCTGCACACACAATCCCCATGTTGTGCGACTTTTTTCTTCGCTTTTAAAGACGCGGCCGCGGTCTCCGTCTCCCGGAGGCGAAGAAGCCGCTTCTTTGCACACAGAGCATTGTGCCGGTCGCGCTGCGCTCCGGAGCACGGCTTCTGCGGAAAGACGCCCGGGAGCGGTCCTTACCTTCGGAGAGCTCCGTATCTCTGAATCTGCGTCTCTTGTCGCCTACATCTTAGCAAAAAGCTTTTCTACTAGGTCTCGCAAGGAGAAACTCTCCCAGTACAAAAAGCATCCCGGATCTTTTTCTGGAAGTTGCACGGAATGTCAGCAGAGTGTTAGGCAAGAAGCAAAAGAAAGTTGTCCAAAACCCCTTTTCTTCCAATGTTAATGTGAATTGAAAAGGCAGGAGAATGAGGAAGTGCTGTTTTCTGTCCGTTTGAAAGCTGTCACAAGGAGAAACTCTATCAGCACCTCAAGTTTTCCTCCATTTTACTCCCGATCTTTCTTTTGTTGTGCAGTCAAGAAGCACCCCACTTTCTTAGTTATGCTGCAGGTTGTCTTCAAATGGCTTTGCTTTCTGTCCCCTCCTCCCCATTTCTAACAGGCACAAGCACATTCCCTTCCCGGAACAAAATCCTGGTAATAGAGCCAGGAAGACTACGCTTTGACTTTGAGAACCAAAACCTATCTAAGAGAAAATAGTCCATTCTTTGAGACCCAATATCACACATCTGTGTGCAGGAGGAAGAGGGGTGCGTGCGTGCGTGAATGGGAAGTGTACTCGCCAACAAACTAGAGCCAATATTAGTAACCAACATGTAACAAGTGTGGACGTATCTAATTCCCGGCTCTTTTTTGGATCTTTTTTCTTCAAGGTTATTTTGCTTTTAAAGATTTTCTAGTCATTTGAAAGATTCTTCTTGGTTTGTGTGAGAATAGAAATCTCCATAAAGCTTACTACGTAAAAGCAGGGTAATCTTTTGGACTTGATGATGACTATTTGGGAGATGATATTTCCATCTGCATAAATCAATTTCCTTGTTTTGGAAATATTTTTGTCATGGAAAGTAGTAAGTTTCAAGATGTGTTTTTAGAAGGTGTAAAAATTGAGATCCTCATTTGTAGCAAAGCAATACAAAGAATATCCCTTAAAACCATCCACTCCATCATTTCATTTTTGTATTTTTGTCTTTTCAATAGCTAGTTCTCACTTTCAGGTGGCTTTTAAATGCCATGGTTTGACACAATTTTGTTATTCATTTCTAAGCTTCAAAATGATATTTAAGAAGAGTAATTTCCTGTAACTACTGGACAGTTTGCAAACTAACATCAAAGTGGAGGGAGGGAGGGAAGGAAGTGGCAGAAGGATGTGGCAGAAAGAAGGACATAGTGGAAGGAAGGCAGTGAAGGAAGGAAGTGGGGAAAGGAAAGAAAAGAAAGAAGGAAAGAGAGAAAGAAAAAGAAAGAAAGAAAGAAAGAAAAAGAAAGAAAAGGAAGGGAAAAAGAAGGAACAAGGGAAAGAGGGAAAGGGGGAAAGGGGGAAAGGGGGAAAGAAAGAAAGAAAGAAAGAAAGAAAGAAAGAAAGAAAGAAAGAAAGAAAGAAAGAAAGAAAGAAAGAAAGAAAGAAAGAAAGAAAGAAAGAAAGAAAGAAAGAAAGAAAGAAAGAAAGAAAGAAAGAAAGAAAGAAAGAAAGAAAGAAAGAAAGAAAGAAAGAAAGAAAGAAAGAAAGAAAGAAAGAAAGAAAGAAAGAAAGAAAGAAAGAAAGAAAGAAAGAAAGAAAGAAAGAAAGAAAGAAAGAGAAGGGAAGAAAATTCCCAAATGTCAGAAACGTTAAAGATGATAAAATACTTGCGTGTATGATAAAGAGCGAGGACTAGATATTAGATATAGTATTGCTAAATGGCACATAAATGTGTGACCCAAACAGTTCAACTCATTGGATAGCAGTTTCTCAGCATGAATATGTTATTTCTAGCTTCAACTTCTTACTGCTACTGTACAGAATGATTACCATAGAATAATGGAATGGTTGGCTTTGGAAGGGACCTTAAATTCACCTACCTCCTCCCCACCATGTCATTGTCAGGGACACCTTCCACTAGACCGCCTTAAGCTCAAAGACCCATTCAAGCTGGCCTTGATCACTTCCAGGAATTGGTCACCCACAACATGTTCTAGTGTCTCCCAACCATCTTGGCAAGGAATTTCTTCCCAATAGCCAAAGGAAACCTATACTCTTCAGGTTTTAAAGCCATCCACACTTTTCCTATTGCTCCGTGCCCTTGTGTAGCTCACTTGCCTCCTTCTGGTAGGCTGTCTTCAGCTGCTGGAGAGCTGCTCTAACAATTTGCCCAGAGTCTGCTCTTCTCCAGGCTGAGAAAACGCCTGCGGGACTCTGACTTGATGACAGACTTCATGTGCTGCACTGGGGGCTCAGACCATTCTTCTTCTTGGAATTGTTGTAGGATGCTCAACCCCTGTTGACTGTGGTACAGGTACACAGTTCATTGTGGTACAGGTAATAAATAGATGATTGTTTTAATAAAGACACAATTGAAATGATAAGAGCTAAATTTTAACGCAAAATTAATTGGAGAAAGATTCCTAAACCTGTGGCCCGTTACCCCAGCCCATCCATTGATTGTAAATGACATTCCTTGCAGATGTTATGATACATGAACCAAAGCCAAGTGATGGATACTGCTTAAGATAGATGTTCTACCTGCTTACTGCAATATGGTCTTATCAGTCTAAAACAATCCCCCGAACATTAAGAACAAGAGATTACATCATGAAGTAATGAAGTGCTTTGGTTGAAAGTAAAAGGCATTTGAAAGAAATGGGTTTGGGGGCTAACGCAGCAAGATCTCAGAAATGGAGTGCCAGCTTAGTTCTCTGCTTCAGAGACAAGTGAAGCAATTCAGAAGTGTCCTCCTGTGAAAAAGGTTGACAGATCTTTCTGCACAACAGTTAACAGCCGGCATCAGAAATGTGTGCAAATAACATACTAGCCACTACAAGTTTGTCCTCCAGGAGTGGAAGGGCCACTCAGACGCATAGCAGTGGTCTTGCTGCTGTGCCTGTTCAAATAGACAGAAAAGAATGAGGAAAACAAATTTTTCCATCTAGTTTGTTTCAGTATTGGTACAAAGACTATTTTCCCGCCCTCAGGAGACAGCAAAAACAGTCAACAACTGAAATGCTTCAGAAATGGAAATGATCTGAATCACAAATATTTCTTTTCACATCAAATTTAAAGCCTAAGTCATAACTGTCAAACAGATAGAACTATTTAAAGATGAATGTACTATACATACTAAAATATTCCCAGAGATAACTATTGTGTCCTTAGTCTGTTTAAAAGTCTAGACTTCCTGGTAAAAAAACTTGTACAGCGCTGAGGTAGCTCCACGACATTCTCTTTTCAGATTAATTAAACTCTTCAGTCTCACCACCGTTACCAATGGATTTCTGTAAGTCCTTGAAAACCAGTAATTTCCCTTTTTTCCTTCTATGAAAAAAATGACAGTGACAAGAGTTATTTGCACTCCCTATTTTCTGAAACAAGCCTGAACATCAAGCCTTAAGAACTTTATCATGAGTTTTACTTCAAACTAAATTTTAAGAGAATGGCAGAAAGAATGGGAGCCTCAAGCAAAAGAATTTAGGCTTCTAATTCTTGGGTTGTCTTCTTACTTACCTAAGACAAGAAGTGGAAAGAGAATAGATTAGAGTTAGCAGCTGTTTAAGATTTGCACGTACTCTTCCACTCTTCCAAGAGGTCAAGGATGCTTTTCTGGCCCTCCCTCCCTCCACAAGCTGCAGCTTCCTTCAAAGCACATTCACCTGCTGTGCAATGGAGCTCCCCACGAGCTCCATTGTGTTCCTCCACGGTTCTCCAGGGACTGCTGGGAGACAACCTGCTTGATGATGATGTCCTCCAGGGACTGTGGGGGATTCTTTGCTGTGTCAACTGGAGCACCTTCTCCTCCTTCTTGTCTCACTTTAGTATCATGCAGCTGCTTCTCATACTTCTTTTTTCCCTCACTTGTCACTGCCTATTCATATGTTTTGTACTTTTGACAATATATTTTCACAATGACTGATGGGCTCAGTTGCAGAAATGTGTCTTGCTAGAAAATTGGATACTATAGAAAACCATGATTTTACAGCAAAGAATAGTGGAAGTACAAATATACTGCTAAAGAACCGGAAAATTGACAATCATTCATTGTAATACGTCCCCTCATTTTGCCTTCTTTCTCCTTAAGATCTGGAAAGACTACTGGGCACTGAAAAACACTACAGTGTTGTTTCAAAGAAAAGACTTTTTTAGGATTCTAAGGCGCATGTTCCAATTGCTTGAGAAAATTGAGAAAAGGCACTTTGTCTTTTGTGATAAATATCATTAGCCAGTAGGGACAAAGTCTGACCAACAAGAGCAGATCAAAATCTGATGAGACCAAGCAATATACCTTGAGTGGCCAGGACAGAACCATTGAGTCATTGAATCTGTTGAATTGGAAGGACCCCATCAGGATCATCATCAGTCCAACTCCTGGCCCTGCCTGGGGCCATCCTTGAGAATCACACCATATGCCTGAGAGCAATGTCCCAAACTCAGACAGGTGTGATGGTGTGACCACTCCCTGGAAAGACTCTTCCAGTGCCCAGCCATTCTCTGGTTAAAAACTTTTTCCGGATACCCAACCTAAACCTCCCCTGACTCAGCTGCATGCCATTTCTTTGAGTCCTGTCTTTGTAGACCTCATTTGAGGACTTTCTAATACCAAGGTGATTCCGCCCCAGAGCAGAGCAGAGCAGAGCAGAGCAGAGCAGAGAAGAGCAGAGCAGAGCAGAGCAGAGCAAGACAATCCCCTTCCTTGCCCAGCTGGTGATACTGTGCCTGATGCACCCCAGGACAGGCTTGGCCCTCCTGGCTGCCAGGGCACTGCTGATGCACATTCAGCTTGCCATTGGCCAGGAGCCTGGGTCCCTTTCTGCAGTGCTTCTCCCAGCCTCTTGCTCCCTCCCCAGTCTATACACCCACCAGGATTGCCCTGTTGCAGGTGCTGAATCCAGCACTTGCCCTTGTTCCACTCCATCTGGTTGGTGATTGCCTGTGGGAATCCTCAAAAACAGAGGGGTTTGGGAAAGCTGCAAAAGGAAGGCCTCAGAGACAGCAGAACTGTCATTGGAGCTAAGCAGTAGTCATAAGGTTTGTCAGCAGAAAAATTAGATGAGAAGTAGAAAAGTAAGGACAAATGGAACAATGGTCTGTGTATTAATGCTTGTCTAGAATAACTCCCTAAGCTACAGCAAAGTATATCTAGTGCGATGTTAGGTAGTTCTAAGCTTAATAATGGAGCTCTGTGCGTTGTATCTTAAGGCTTACAAGCAGGTCTTTTATTCGAAAGAAGCGAGCATCGTTCTAAGCCCAGGTACATGTCTTTATAGTGATTGGACAGAAGTACTGTCAATATGCTTTTGCTTTGTGTGATTGGTCAAAAAACTTTTCAAGTAAGTTGTAACATTAAGTTCTTTGTCTGCTGCTGGGGACGTGAGCTGCTGGCAGCTTCCCATTGTCATCACCATGTCATGAGACTGATGCTGGAAAAAAACCAGCTTGAGACGCCATCCCCAGCAGTCCCGCCCCTTTTGTGATTTGTGCATAGACTCCCGGCCAGCAAGAATTGCCCATCTCTCCTATTTGGCAAGATCTCTCTGCAAGGTCTCTGTGCCCTCAAGGGAGTTAGTTCACAGCTCCTCCCAATTTAGTGTCTTTGGCAAACTGTCTTAATATTCCTTCAAGTGCTTTGTCCAGGTTGTTCAAAAGATGTTGAAGAGAACTGGCCCAATGATGATACTGTCTTAGCCACTGAAATAAGTGCTTCATACTTCCTCTTGTGCAGAAATCACAACAAATTTCTTTTCTATCCATGCAGATATCTTTTCTTATGCTCATGCTTTTTATCCCAACAGCAGCTGACACGACATTTACAGGCACAGCAACAGCACACTTTTCCTGCTCTTACTAGACTTAACAATTTTGCAACCGGTCAATCGGTGACCTTTGCAACTAAAGTCAGACCTTCAGCATTTCTCATTAAATGAATGTCTTCAGAAGAAAACTTTGCTGCCTACTCTGTACGACTGAAGAATAGATGATAATGAGTTAGCATCACAATCAGTTAAGTACAGAGCCTATACTTTAGCAGGGAAAAAATTAAAAGAAGAGCTCTTTTATGCAACAACTATCTGAGAAACAAAACAACTAGGATCTTCCACAGGGTTCCCTGCAGTAGAAATGTACTTGTATGAATGCAGAAGATAAAAGATGTGGTTTTGAAAGGCTATGTCCTTGCTAAGCTAAATTGGATCTCATCCTGTAGATGAAAGATCAAGGAGCTCAAAGCGGAGCTAGAGAGACATGTCCAGATAATGAGACAGAGCAAAGCATTTTCCAAGATAATTAAGCATTCTGGTGGACTGGCCAGTTAGGTTAAATCTGCCACACCCATTCACTTTCGGGGACTGAACTGTGGAGTGCTAAACCGTATCTGCTGCTGTGCAAAGTAAAAGAGATCCATCCAAATTGTATGGTTAGTGTGAACACTCTCACTCTCAATTGTAAAACACTTCATAAGCTATTAATCAGTCTTAGGAACAAAATGAAATAAAGCTGTTATGCCATCTGGGAATGGGAAAACATGTTCAAAATATTTTTTTCTCTATGCTTTCTTCTTTTTTCTTTTTCTTTTTTTCTTTTTTTTTTTTTTTTTTTTTTTAATCCCACATTATGTGATTGATAATTTCAACCATTCTGGAATGCTTTTAACAGATGAACCCAGCATAGTAGTTTTATTACAGGCTCTTGTCCCTTACATGCTTCAGGACAGGTTTGGAATATACTCCACAGTCAATTAGTGGTTTTTTATCTCTTTTCCCAGAGACAACTTTTAAAGGACTACTTAACCCCTAAAAATCATAATTTCTCTGGTTTCTCCAAGCTTTTTGAGAAAGCTGTTTTGGTTTTGTTTTGGTTTGTTGTTTGTTTTGTTTTATTGCATCATTCCTAATGTCTTCAGACCTACTACAAGAAGAAGTTAAAAATAGATCTTATTTGAAGAGACTGTTAAAGCTAATGAACTGCCAGTCTTGGTATTTGTATCTTTCTAAATCCTTTAAATTCCAAGGTTGCCTTCCTGAATCCTCAGTTACTTAGAAAACATTGTGTTTATAAAACAGACCCAGTTCAATTGCTTCTGCAAACTCACCTTCATTTTATAGGATTGTACTTCAAGAAATCTTGCTTCATTCAAACATTGAAAGTACAGATTTGACATCATCTGTGACCCTTCGATCTGTCTGAACTGTATTTCATTGTGTGAGTTTCTCAGTTGCTTCAAATAAGGACAGAATCTTTTCAATTTGCATAGCATGTTATCTGAAGATCTCCTGTCTGCTTTCTTCACTTGCTTTAATGGGAAGACAAGGGAAATACATTTTGAATGTTATCTTTTAGAGTCTACTTTTACCTACCAGTGTGCTTATATGGACTAGAACCAATGTCAGCTTGAAAGAAGGTATTGTCACGATCCGCTGATACCAAGGGGTTGGTTAACTGGTTGGTTGGTTAACTGATCTCGGAGTGCAACAGACAACCTGGAAAGGGGATTGCAGTATCAATCCAAACAAATGCACCTTTATAGAATGACCACAGCAAATGCCTGAAAGGAATCAGGGAGAGGAAAAGAATAAAAAAGAGGGGGAGAAAGAGAGAGGAGTATAGCTACCAAACATGGAGAGACTAAGTCCTCTTAGTCCAGCTGATAGAGTTTGCCTAGTCACGTTGGGAAGATCTCAAAGTCCTGGTTAACTCAAGGTTCTATTATAGTCCATTGCTGAGGGGGGAAACAGAATCTTGAAATGGCTGAGATACAATCAAGAAGAAGAAGAAGTCTATTGAAATTGCTGAGGGGGAAAAAGATATTGAAGACGGGTACAGACAGTCCATGTTCTCAGCAGGATAAGTCAGTATCAGCAGTGAGTGGGACCCACTGTTTCAGGACTGCTTTCTGGGGGAAACCAGTCTAGGTCCGGTGAACACATCTGTAGGCAACACTCAGCAGGCATCCTGCTTCAGTCAGGCCAGCACCCCTGCATCAGAATTACAGGTGTCTCAGTCTCAGTCCTTGGTAGGGGGGCTTCAACCTCGGTGCCTCACGCTGGTAGTGGAGATGAAGGATTTTCCATGGGGGGGCTACCAAGTTGCCCCAGCAAGTTCATCTGGCCAAGAGGTGGGAAAATTCCTGGTCTATTGTCGTGAAGCAGGTGCAAGCATATAGGCCGGGTCGCCCTTTGGCAGGCCCTGCTAGAAGCAGTCACTGAAGACACAGCTGTGAACAATCACTTGGCAGGCCAGAATTCTGCTCAGGGGCCTCAGGATTTTTGGTGTTCATCCATTACTGGCAGGCCAGAATTCCCATCGGTGTCTTTAGGGTCCCAGGGTCTGTCCTGGGAATGGTCGTGAGGCAAATGAGGGGAACTTTAGACTGTCTTTCACACGTATCAGAAAATCTATTTACTGAAATGGCCAAAAAGAATGCATAACATTTACAATTGAGGGGGAAAAAGAAAACCAAACTCAAACCGTTGGAGTAATATCATTCTAGAGAATGCCATGTCTCTATGAAAAATACAAAAAAATTTCTGTTTTCAAACGCACCCACAAATCACCATTTTGCATCTTTTTTGTTGTTGTTGTTGTTGTTGTTTGTTTTAAAGCTCTGGCACTTATCTGATTCCTTTTTGAGTTAGTTCAGCTCATTAATCTAGTAAGAAAGCTGCTAAAATTAAACTGAAAAACCTATGGGGAACAGGATGCCACTTCAGCCATGTTGTAGGGAAGCATTAGGTCAGCCTTCTGTCTTGTAGAAATATGTCTGTCATATAGGAAAATCAATGTGTAGCACTATCTTATTTTGAACTTTCTCATTGCTACTGGGTTCCTGAATGATCAAGATGGTTTAAACCAACAACAGGCAGCCCTCTAAGATACTCCCCAAACTATTGCAATGGAATAACTTGATCAGGTGAAGAGCTCGCTATGCAAAAGCTGAATATGATGTCAAGAATGCTTTGTTGTGGATTACCATTGTTTGGGATCATTTATCCCTTACCCTCCCATGTAGGTATAGGAAAAAATTAAGAAACCACAAGGCTTTTACAGCTGTTCTTGTATTTTGGGATCGTAAGGACTTGGGTTGGTAAACAAAACTGTGGTGAGTTTTACTATTGACTTTATCGCTGTTTCACTTTGAATTAACTGCTTTGCATTTCAGCTTACCCATCAGTATAATGAGAAGAAGAATATCTTCCTTCCTGCCCAAAAGATATTGAATTATGCCTGTGATGTCACGGACTTAAAGACGAAAACCATTGTGATTGAAAGGAAGTATTGGCATGCCACAAGGTAACTGGAGTGAGCTGTGTTTCCTCCTCAGCTTCACTGTGATAGTAGAATTTTAATTAGCAGTTCCAAAACTTTGTCTTAGCATAGTCTGGTGACATATCTCAGTAGAGCAGTGTCTTAGGGTGACTTTATGATGTTGTATCCCCAGCCATCTGTTCTGTTAATGCTGGATATTATATTCTCTGCCTTCAAGACTGCTTCTGAGAGCAAAGGTGGGGAGAAGAAGAAGTACGGAGTTTGTTATCACAGGCTGCACTCACTCTTCTAAAAGCAACACTGCTCCACATTCTGTGCTGCACTGTGTTGTCTGGGCACTGATGGAGCAGAACAGAGTGTTCTTTGCTTTTCAGTTGGTTTAGCTGGCTGAGGCAGAGTTTTCCCTGGACTGTCTTTTTTCTTTCCCTTTTCTTGGAACTGTTCAAACCTGCTCCAGACTGGGACCTGGAGAGCACTGAGAGCTTGCACTTTGTGGCCTATGGGGGCCTACTCTGGGCAGCAGCCTTTCCTAGTGCCGGAGGGATTGATAACAGAGCAAGCATCCACAGGAGAGACTTTCTGAATTTGTTGTCTCTTCAGAGCGGCGATTGAGTTTTGTCATCTGGTATTGTTCATTTTTTGTGCTGGGGGGTGCTTTCCCTGGTAAATAAACAGATTTTTTCCACTTCTCTCAGAGGAAATGTTTCCCAGACCAGTTGAGGGGAGGGGCCGTGTAGGTGGGCTTTCTGGGGGGGGCCCCCTGAGACATAAACTTTAAAGAAATTTAGGGATTTTAGAGGAGCTGAGGTTTTAGTTAGAGATAAGCCTTATTAGAGTTTATCAAAATAAATAGGTAGGCCTTGTTGAAGTTAAGAGTTAGTAGTTAACTAATAATTGATTGCTTGTCAACATCATGTTTGCTTAGCTGGGTTTATCATGAAGAATATAGAAACTCATAAATAGCTTTTAGGAACATAAGACAATTGTAGGCCACCTCTGTTCTGAAACCAATTGAAGATGGGGAATGGGAGTTCTACCAATGGGTTCATTTGTCATATTTGCATTGAAAACGTAGAAAGTTCAGAACCAGGAAGACTTCATTTATTTCCTCATTTTGGAACCCCTCCCCATGAAAGGGACCACCGATTCATTTTGAGGAACAAACTACGTGTGCTTAATAGCTTTTGAACTAATTACCATACGAAGTGAGGAATGATGGGATGTACCTAAATTATGAATATGTATTTGTCTTTTGGGTATTCAATACTTGTATAGATAAAAAGACTCTGTTATCACCTCTAAATCACAGTGTGTATTTGGGAGCTATCCCGCACGCTGCCCAGCGTTGCAATAAACATACACTTTCTAATTTTGAACTGTTAGAGAGCCTTGGTCCGTCACAGTTGGATATCAGTACTAGATCAATATTTTTAATAAATCACCCCTTCTTGAGGATTGCTGCCAAATTTGCCCTAAACCAAGACAAGCAGGATCTGCGATTTAGAGAATGATGGAATCACTTTGGTTGGAAAAGACCTTTAAGAACATTGAGTCTAAATGTAATTAGCAAACACAACCATCAAGCAATGTTTTGCTGTCTGAAGAGAACATGGTTTATCTGGTAAGCTTTGCAAGTATTTGTGTCATCACAAGCATGCATGTCCAATGCATTAGATGGGTATATAATAAGAAACCTGTGCAAATCAACAGAATGATTCTCAGGGTAGGATATTGGCATGTTTCATCCTTCTTCCCGACTTCTTCCAATGAATTATTTTTACAAAGTAATGATTGGAATTGTTACTCTTTTGACGGTTCTTGTTGTATTACTGACATTTTTGGCATAGGAATGCCAAATAGGCTAATTCACCTAGTTTTTCAGATAAAGACCAAGATTTAGTGTTGCTTAAGCTGGAGGCAGAAATATTTAAATCTTCCAGCCTCCTTCTTAGTACCTAATTTCTATTACAATATCAGTGCACAATCTTGTCCCTTAAGGTCCAGCTAGCTCAGTTTATACCAACAGGGTGACATTAGTAGGGCTCACGTGATGCTGCACACAGAAGCCCTCGGGGTGCACCTCTAGCAGACAGTAATTCATGCACTTGGACCATCCCAGTGCTGACTTTGGATCACCAGAAGAGTAGAACTAGAGAGATTTGATGGAGAGCTCTCTGGAGGAAGTAGCCTGAAGAAGACAGCAGAAATCCCATCTGTGTGTTTGTACAAATAACGTGAATACCATTTACAGAAAAAGATCTTCAAATGGATCTAGCTTTTTCTGCAGACTATTTGTCAACTATATGCATTACATGGACAGTTCCACTGAGCATCTGAAATACAGCTGCGTTTAAGTGGATTGATTCAGGGTTGGAAAGCGGTGAAATAAAGCTTTTCAGGAATAGCTGACATCCAAGTCCCGCAGAAATTTACCTATTTTTAATGTCCAGATGCTTTTTAAAATCATGGGTGACCATTTAGCTACCTAATAGCTTTAATCAGAAATACAAAGAAAATTTTAAACTCCCATCTTTTATAGCTTGAATATTTTTCTTTGTTTATTTCCTGGTTTCCAATTCAGGTCTACAAATCATATGATTAGGTAATGAGAACTCATGCTGTATAAAAATATTTCGTGCTATACTTCCAAGTCAAGGCCATGTTTTTCCCGGAACTGTTTAAAAAAATAAAATTCTATCTGGATTCTCTCTAGCCCACACTCATCATTATATAAAATCATTTAAATATTATATTTTGACTTTACATGGTGCAATTATATTCAGAAATCCAAGGCTCTATTGTTAGATTGTTTGTATGGTTTTCTGGCAATTCTAACTTCCCACAACCACTCTTGGCAGCTATATATTTTTGCAGCAAGGCATCACAGGGGTCTGTGAGAAGTTTGAATGTGAAGCAGAGCTAACATTAAAATACACGTGACATACTCGAAATATTTCACTTCCGAAAGTTACAGTTTGCTTAGATGGAAGGAAATATGAAATAAATAAACCTCACACAACATTTCTAAATCTTGGAAATCTATTACCTGAACTTTGAGTCAGTTTGCAGGACAGGACTCTGTAGAAATGCAAATGTGAAGTCCAAGGAATAGAGCAGAAGGTGTATTGGGCAGGGGTACAGAAGATTGCTCTGAAGGGTGATGTAAGCAAGATTGCATCCTATAAAGATAGCAGCTGCTTCTGCTGGTGCCAACATAGAGAATTTGCGCCACCAGCCTAGTTTTCTGGGGACATTTGACCTGTACACTCTTGAGGGCTTGTAGATGGGAATGAATGTGTCCTTTGATCTGTTTTTTTCTTTTGAATGTCTATGACCTGACTTGCTATTGTGTACTGTACTGTATCGTTTTATAAACAGACACGTTTCATCTGTTTGAAAGCTGTAGTTGAAAGTGAGCTTGCAATCATGAGTTGGCTGTCAAAAGAATTAATTTTCTGCTTTAAGCAAAATATCAATAGAAACATTCCATCCACTCCTATGATACAGATTCCTTTTGAATTTACAGGGTAATTTGCATTAGTGAGTATACTGCATGTGCAATAAATACACCTTGCTTGGTTTCTAATGATGATAATAGTCCTCTTTGTATTACTCTAAGGATTGAACTCACCATCATTATTTTCCTGTTCTCATTGATCTGTAAAGGAAAAATAGTTTTGCATTAACCAAGGAGTAAAATGCATGGATTTAGCATCATTCTTGCAAGTAGTCCTCGATTCTGAAAATACCTCTCAGAAGCTGCATCAAATGGCAAAGCTAGACAGATGGCAGAATGCAGAACCTGCCATTTAGGATCAGGTACAAAATAACACCCAAGAAATTCTTCATGGATGCTGCATAAGTACAAAGACGCCATTATTTAAAAGAGAAAAATAGTCAATGTGAAACGTGTTTGATGAATAAAAAGCTATGCTAATCAAGAGACTACAGTGCCAAGTGTGCTACAAGGCTTTTTTTGTAATTAACATCATTCCCAGCATGAAAAAATACTATTTTTATTGTAGATTGCTTAAGAGTGCACAACAGTTTGGAAAAAAGTGCTTTGCTTTTTCTATTCATAGGAACTGTGTATCATGGTAAGAGATACTGTAAACAGGTTTTGGAAAACAATGTTATTTTGAAGATTCATTCTATTCAGAAATACTTCCCGTGAAAAAATTTGCTCTGCCTTCCATCCTGAAGACTCTTAAAGGAAAATGTCTTTGTTGCATTCTCTTCACACTAGTTCAGGAGCTCAGTCTTACCTGCATTCTAATGCTTTTTTATGTTCCTGATGGCATGGCTTAGACATCCTTGTCTCCATTACCATCATGATTTCCAGATCAAGTGATGAGAATTTTTCTTCAGGATTGGTGAAGTTAAGTGTCATAACATTTTTGTCAAGTCAATTTGAAGGGGTTTTTTTGCCAAAGGAATCTCTTCCTTCCTAATGAAAACCATTGGCAATAGCAAATCTACTCAGTTTTTCAGGAAGTCAAATAATACATCTCCACTGTACAAGGTCCTCCGTTTGTTTTTTTTTTCACCAGAAGAAAACTGCTGTTTTCTTCTTCTTCTTCTTCTATCACCTTAGACTTACTTTCTTCCAAAATCTTTTTAAACCTTTAGATTACTTTCACAGTGTGCTATAGCATATGTATTTGAAAAGACCATTTGTACATATTCAAATGGCTTACTTCTAATCTATTAAGAAATGGCTGTACTTCTATTAAGGAAACATAAAGGTGCAGTAATATTTTTTCTTCTACAAAATTTAAAAAGCCCCAACTATTAAAAATGATACCAGCAAATGATGTCTGTAAGACTGAGGCAGGAGACTTTTTTCCAGAACAATGTGCAGTTCTTCCCAATTCTATTTTTCCCTCCGATTACTTTGTACAAAAATAGTTTTACACAGTCTTCTAATAGTGGCGTGTTACTAGTGGGGTAGAGTATTGCCCTGCCAGCATTGGAATTGACTCGACTGTAGTTGTGTTCAAATTTGCTGATGAGACAAGGTTTTTTTGCTGAACGCACTTCAGCAAGCAAGAGAGCTTCTTAGTCTTAAGATGCTATGAGTCCCAGAAGAAGATGAATGAGGTGATGACATGCCTTGTGTTCTGAAGAGAGATCAAAACTTATTTCTGGGGTCACCCCCCCTCTTGGTACAGAAAGCACACAGAGGGCTTTGAAGCAGCACTTTCACCCTCTTTGCATTCACTAGTAAATCGGAGACAGAGCTTGCCCCAAGGTTTGTGCAAAAATACTCTTTTGATGCAACTCTTAACCAGACAAAATCTCTGGGAAAATTTGCAGTGGCAGAAAGCAATTTTCCCTTCCTGGGAAATCTACTGAAACGGTTCAGAAGTTATTCCCATTCCCTGTTGCTAACCTCTGCTGTCTAGAAGTCCGATATGTTTGGGACCATGTTGAAATCATTCTAAACAATGTACTGATGCCGCACTGTTGAGTAAACATAGGTCTTTTCCATAGGTGTCAGGGAAAAATATTTCTGTTGGTAAAAATGATAGAAAACAATACCAGCATGGCAGAAAAACAATTACATCAATAGAATGAAGATGCCCAGAATTCTTCTTTTGAAGTTACACACAGTCAATATTTTCTAAAGAAGGTTGTGAAACTTAATAAGGAGTACATTCCACGTGACTGGTGCACAAGTTCATGTTTCCACCTTACAAAATACATATTATTAAAAGAAAAATGTTCTGCCTTGTAGAAAAGTAACCCATTCGTAATTTGATCAAAGATAGGATTAGATCAAGTATTCCTACAAGACAGTAGTAGTACTAGGAAAAGCCTTTTGGCGTCTATTTAACTACAGGAAACTTGAGAAAGCAGAAGAGTGTCCTTCCCTGCTGCAAGCTGTACTTCCTATTTGCTAGTGCTGCTTCAACATTGTCTAAAGAAAACTTGCCAAAATAAGACTATTGTATACAAGCAACTGTAACTATCCATTCCGTTCCAGCTAATTTTAACTAGCAAGTATGAGTCACACACTCTAATGGAATATTCTAATGCATAGATAGAGCATACCTTCACTAATAAATGGGGACTCTGGAAAAAGGAGCAAATGCAGTTGAATTTCAGGGAAGGAAATTACTGGAGTGCTAACTGCAGTCCCTCGACTTCACAAGAAATGATGTCTGGTAATCCCAACCAGAAACATATAGAAATCCATTTTCAAATGGGTTGCATCTATGGTCCTCTGCTCTTCCTATATGAAGAAACTGTGGTTTGAATCAATCTTCAAAATAGTATGCCTAAAGACCTTAGATGCCTCCAATTCTTTTGTTGGTTTTTTTTTTTTTCCAGAAGCAACTGTCTCAAAACCTTTTTAAAGCTGACATTTTCTCTTAAGATGCCATATTTTAAAAGAGCACCTTGTCATTTAACAGGGTATTCCAAACATCATTTACAAGTTTAGACTGAAAGTAACACTTTTCCTAGTAATCTTTCATTTTTTGCAGCTCAGTGCTAACATAGGCAGCAAAGAAGAGAACAGACCACAGCTCTTTCTGGAGCATCTTGAACAAATGCCCTTGCTTATGTTCTAATCATTCACTTCACCAAAAGACCTAATGATGAAGAAAAGGTTGTGAAAGCATTACTAGTAGTGCTACATGGCAATGTACGGGTGTGATTTCTCAAGCAGAATTTGTATCACATAGATGATACTTGGCAAACAGCAAATGAAGGGGTTTTCTTCAGCTCTCAGACTGATGTTACATGTCAGTAATTTAATAAAAAGATAACAAGAAGAAGGTTATTTTTTAACATGTGAATTTAATTACACTCCTGCCATGGACATCTGAATCTTATGAATAGACAGTGTCTGATTTAGAAAAAAATAAAGAATTACCACAGTTTAAAGAAACATAGGATCATAAACCCTTTGCTGATGGAACGTAGCCTATTCATTGGTTGAAATGAAGCAGGTAGACAGGACATATGAAATATTTTTTTGTGCATCAAACATTTATTTTCTAAAGTGATGCTGACAGATAGTGAACTCACCAACTTAGATATTGCACGGTAGATAAGGGTACATAACTTGCTCCATCAAGTAATCCCTTGGAACCATCATCCAAGGGGATTTTCCCCTGCATCTGTGAAAATATGCCTACCTTTTTCACAATACTTCTGCAGCAGCATTGTTAGGCCTGATCAGCTGGTATGGAGAGGGAATTATCGGCAGCAAGGTGACTGGCCAGGGCAATTTGCTTCAATGGATTTTGATCTCCCGGATATTTTGCAGACCTGCTTCAGCCCTGCTTGTCAAACACAGCCTTTAAAGGGTGCCAAACAATTGTTAGTCTGTACTGGGCCATATGCTCTTTATTCTCTCCCTCAACTTCTCCATCGCCTCTCATCTGTTTCACATGAGCTATGTTCAAGGACCACAGGCTACTTTTCACAGAATCTTCAGGCCTGATGCAGTAAGAATGATGACTAGAACACAGCTGGGATCAATTTTCCAGTTTGGATAAAATGCATTCTGCACACAAATCCAATGAGAAGGTGTTCCCCCTATGCCCAGAAAAACCTTCACTAGTACTAGTGTTCTACGTAAACTGCAACTTAGTCTGAAAGAAAAGCTTTTTTCTGAGAGTGTCTAAGAGCTTTGTATGAAGCACAGATATTTGATATATGCAATTTTGAATACCAGAGGAAAAAGAAAACGGCACAAAGCTTTTAATGGTGCTGGTTTTAATTTTAAATTCCATGCACCTTTTCAAAAAGTGTCAGCTCAAATGCCCATCAACATATTTTAGTCACCTGTAAGTCAGTATTCATATAAAATGTGATTCAAATCAAAAGAATTTCAAACCTTTCCTCAAAGTTTATATGCCTAGATTTAATACTTCTGACACATATTAGATGAAAGGAAGACATTTTTTACTGTGGGGGTGATGGAACACTGGAACAGGTTGCCCAGAGAAGTAGTGGGTGTCCCATCCCTGAAAGTATTCAAGGTCAGGTTGGATGGGGCTTTGAGCAGCAACACAGGAGACTCTTGATGGTAGAGAAACAAAGTTTGAATCTAGAAGAAACTCAGATTGAAGTATAGGAGCAAGTTTTCCCTCAGCTCTTGGGGTAAAATCAAAGTGTTACAAAATTACCTTGATCTGTGATTTTCACTACTGTAACAGGTTAATGAAAACTATGCAGAAGATAGCAAATTTTAAAAGAGAGAAGAATTACAGCATAAAATACATGGGATGGGTTTCTACATGGGACAAAATCTCTGTATTTCCACACTTCCTCATGTTAGGATTTCATGAAGTGCCAAAGAAGGCGGCAAAATATCATTCAGGACATTATTTACTGGGGTTCAGCCCGGCCTTTAGTAGGAATTGGGTTTGAACATAATGCAGATATACCACACACTTTCCCTTCACTGAAAAATTACTGTTTACAATGAATAAGCAATGAGGATATAAAATTGACTGAAAGCATCTTAAAAAGGTAAAGTATTTCATTGTAAATGATCTGTGATCCAAATAGTTCTTCCACCTTAGTGAGGGACAAAAGAATTCTTCCATATCATGATGGTTTAAAATTGTATAAACCAATGTTTTCTTCTGAAAAGATATTATCTATTTTTTTCTATCTTTAGAAGAAAATATTCCTAGACATACAACACATGAGAATGAAGTAATTGTAAAGAAACAAATAATATGAAAATATTCCCTACATATAATTAAATGAAAAGCTGTGTTTTAAATAGGAAGTAGATATTAAACAGAATTTTTACACCAGATATTTGAATTGTTGCACCAGCTATTTTGCCCACAAAGAGAGGTATTTAGCATTTCGGTCTTTTCCAAGGTGTTCATCATCTGCTATGCTGACCTCTGCGTGGGCCTAGGTGTGTGTGGAAGGGGGGCATGTGAAGGGGAGTGTGTATGTTTGCTTAACACTTGTTGTGGCAGATTCATGCCTCAGCTCCATCATTTGTTTTAGAAACTTCACAGAGAGTGGATATGAAGTTTAATATCAACAAGAGATCAATTCCCAAATCATCCATTTTACCCTACCTTATAAATCATATGCTTTGTTGCATATTTTATCAAATATACTTTCAAGCCACACGGAGAAATGAGAATGTGGAGAATCCCTCCAATGTCTTGCAACTTTTATGCAAACAGAGTTTCAAGAAAGGATCATTTCTTTTAAAGTACATCTGGGACAGGCATGATGGTGGTGTCAAGCTGCTGGAGTTTTTGTTGCTGGGAGAAGTCGTACAAAAGGATTGGTTTTTACATTGACTAGTTACTGAATCAAGTGCATGAATACATTGGAAATTCAACTGGGGGTTCCTTTTTCTAGCAGATTACTTCTAGAACGAGCTTGCAGACTGAAGCTGACTCTTTTGCTCTCTTTTTGTTTCTTACCTATTTTCTTGGCTTCTTTACCACTATCTACACAATTTTGGAACTTTTTTCCCAACTAAAATTGTTTCATAGTCTGATAATTAGGATACATTTTTTACAAGGAATTTTTAAAAATCTTTGTTTGAGTTAAGAAGGTTAAGGACTAAGGTCTTTTTCTTACCTTATCAATATTGGGATGAAATTGATAAATAAAGACTAACTCTTTCTTTTTATTTTCAACCCAAGTAGATAGTTCCCATACATTAATACATTTTGTGGACCAATATTTGCCATTCTGATGTAAGTTGTCCCTTCTTAACAATATACATTCTGTGACTATGTTGACAACACTATTGGTGAAGATCCTAACTGGTCTTAAACACACATAGGGAGAAATTTGCTCAGCCAGTGTCAGTCTTAAGCATGCCTATCAGAAGATCTTTCTATAGCTGGGGAATTTTCCCATGAAAGGGATTCAGTTATGGAAGAGACACTTATCCCAGAGTTTTGCATTCTTCTTGAGCACTACTTAAGGAACTTAGATCCCATGTCCATTTGGATCTCTCTCTGCACAGATCTTTGTCATGCCAGTGCTTGAAATGCATCTCTAAGAGAATTCACTAGCACAGAATGAACGAGAGTGGAAGGCGTCAGTGGGGCTCACCAGGTCCAACCCCCCTGCTTAAACCAGGCTACCTAGAGCCTCTTGCCCAGGATTATATCTGGGTGTACTTTTCATGTCTTCAAAGATCCAGGCTCCACAATCTTTCTGGGCAGTCTGTGCCGTGGTTCAGTCGCCCTCACAGTAAAAAATCATTTGCTGATGTGCAGAGGCAATCTCCTGTATTTCAGTGTGTGCCTACTGCCTCTTGTCTTTTCACTGAGCATCCTTGAAAAGACACTGGTTCCCTCCTCTTTGCACTATTCCTTCTGGGATGTATGTGTGCTGCCACCTAGAGAAATGTCAAAAACCTTCCTGAAGCCCAGGCAGACAATATTCCCTTCATCTACCGGGCAAGTTGATTCATCAGAGGAGTTTAAAAAGTTGTTCAGCATGAAGTTCCCCTGGTAAATCCATGCTGACTATGTTATTTTGTCCTCCTTCATGTGCCTGGCAATGCTTTCCAGCAATAGCTGCTCCATCAACTTCCTGGGGATAAAAATGACGCTGGCTGGCTGGCTTGTACTTTTCCAAGTCCTCCTAGTTGCCTTTTTCCAAGATGGGTGACATTTGCTTTCATCCAGTCTTTGGGCACTTTCCTCAGTCACTATGATCCATCAAACATCATTAGGAGTGGCCTCAGAATAACATCTGCTAACACCCTTGAGACCTGTGGCTGCATCTCAACAGGGCCTGTGGACTTCATGGAATACGTACCAATTCAGTGACTATGCCCATAAAAGTTTGCAAGGGATAAGAGAACGTATTAACAGGTACCTGAAGAGTGAGTGAAAAACTATGGAAGCAATCCAAAAGGACAAAGACTTGAGTTCCCTTTTCAGACAAAGCATCCTATCGTGGAGCTGAGCAGCTTTAGATCTAGGGAAGCTTCCCCTCTGAAAGGATGCAGAAGACATTCTTTTACCCGTATCCACTAATAAAATGTATTGACCATTCACTTGCAATACAAAAAAACTAAATTATTTCCAAAATTGTTGCCGCCTAACTAGACAATCATGTACTGGCTGGGTATTCCCCTAACAGATGACAGCACCTGCTTGATGCCTCTTATGCCTACAGACTATTTGAATTAGGTCATCTGAGTGGGGATTACTGGTCTGGGAACTTTCTTTCTGATGAATTTGGAAGATTTACTGAAGCAAGGACCTGAAGATGAAAACTTCATTTCCCATCAGTGCACTTTAACATCCACGGCTGTAATGCCATTGTTTCTCACCAACTGAGTCAAGAATTTATGACTACAAAGTGAATCAGCTCCAAAAGGAAAGATAAAGGCTAGAAAACATTCTCTCTTGGTAAAGCAAATGAAGTGACTAAATTCTAATCACTCGCTGGCCTAAAGCTTCAAGGAGGGGGAGGTGGACCAGGTTTCCTTCCACTGCCGTTCTCTTTGTCACCTCAGTGTTTTATAGGGGTATGCAGACATTCAAAAAGAGAGCTTTGCTGAATTCATAAAATTCAGTCTTAAAAAATAACTTGATAGCAGCTGAAATGAAAAGAACAAATAAAATGCAATTAATTCCACGGAAGCTTGAAATGATTATTTCTTCATTTTGCATTTGAGGATGTATATTGTGTGAGTTTGTCTTGTATTGTTCTACAGGTTTTCTAACTGGCACACCTTTCTTTATGAATGGACTGTCCTTTCCTAAATGCTCTCATATGGAGGAACATGCTTCTGATAAGAAGAGCACGAGGGTGTCTTTACTTGACCTTTTATTTTTACTGATGTTTGGTCCTTGGAAATGAATGGGGTTTTTCAATTGAAATGTCTTACTATTGTTCCCACAGGATAAGCCACAGGCTCTTCTGCTCAGAGCTGTCACTAGTCAGCTATTCTCCTATCTGCCTTTAAGTAGTTGAATGTTCTGGTCTAAAAGTAGCACCTTCTATGTAGCCATGCTCTTAGCTGCCAGTGTCATCTTGAATCCAAACACCCTCCCGCAAGGGACCGCTGGTTCTGTAGTCAACTAAGGGGAAAAAAACGGTCCATCCATGCTTCCTGATTTAAAATATAAAGGTATATAAAGGTATGGTGTCCCTAAACGATTCTCTGCAGTTGAACACTACTTATCTTTGCCGTGTTTCTTCAACTCACTTGCAAGTCATTCATGCGTTACCTTCTTGTGAGAATTGCTTGGTTTGAAGATGATTTAAAAGGGTATGAGAATACTTTTGTGCCTCTGCTATAAGGATGCTTTTCAAATCCACACAAACCTCCTGCAAATGCAAAAGCATTCATCCTGTATTGTCCTAGGCTACAATATAAAAATGTATTCTGCTCCCAACCTCAAGAGCTGCTGAAACCGGGAGGGGCATCGTTTTTTCCTTATCTCCTTATCTCTTAACGGGGCCATCCATGTCTTGCCACATGACTCAGAGATGACTCCCTCCAGGAGCCATTTCTGTTTAAAGGGTAATCAAGGAACCACTGCATGACTCAGAACAATTTGAGCCCATTGCAAGATGCTCTGCCCAGGGGGCAGGAGCTAAGCATCCCCAGCTGGATAGAATCTGAGTTTTGGGACACCACAAGCAGTCTTTCCACTGGCTTCCTAGAAGAACGGCCACCCTCACCCACTGGTCTTCAGAGGACAAGAGCTACCAGATGGTTTCTACAGGATCACCACTTCAACAAGACCATTTCATCCGGACTGCTGCCACCACCCTAACTAGCAGGGTGACAGGTCGTATTCTGTCCGTGCTTTTTCTTTTGTATTATTGCATGTATTTGGTTTTTCCCCTTTTCCTAATAAATTGTATTTCTGACTTGGAGTCTTGCTGCCATGCTGGATTTCTTCAGACCGACTAGCTCCTGACACCAACAGCCAGAGTGGGCTGCCCCCAGAAAGCTGTCGAATCCAGGGTGCAGCTGTAGGGCACAGCTGCTCTATGGCACAGGTGGACTGCATTGGGGATAGGACTGCGCCGAGGGCAGGGACAAGGAACAGGGAGAGGTCTTCTGTATGTTTTCCAAAGGAGTTTCTTCCCTGGAGGGTCAGGGACAGAAAGACACTGACTCAAACGCATACATCAACTTAGAAATGGGGAGAGGTCCCAGAGGAGGATACAATCTTTAACACACTGGGAGCAACTGGGGGTGGACCACAAGGCGGGGAATACAATGTTTAAACCAATAGGGGACTACAGGGGAGGAGAATAACTTAAACAAACCAATGGGGTTTTGAAGACTATAAAATTGATAGGGAAGTTTCTAGAGAAAGGGGCAGGCTTGGGGAGGGATTGACATTCAGTGGGAGGAGGAAAAGGGAACAAAAGGGCAGGTCTTTGGGGAGATGGACAACTAGGGCAAAAACTAACACCACGGGGGGAAAGGAACAATCCATTAATAATAAAATATGCTACAACAGCACAAAACCGGAAGTATTATAAAACTGACTACTCAAACTGCATTGCAATCAAAAACACACACTGCAACAGCGACAGCATCTCTTGCTGCTTTTGCTTTCAAACCAGAAGAGGTGCCAACCAAAAAATTAGCAAATTTAAAAGTTAACTGGCTGCAGTTTTGATTTCCTTCTTAAATATATTACTGCTTGTCTAATTGGCTTAGCAGCATGTCTGTTCTTAGTGCCAAGCAGGGATTCACTTTGCCAGGCATGGAGGAAGCTTCTAGGAGCTTTTCACAAAAGATTCACTTCTGTGGCTGGCTTCTTCCCTCCCCACCAAAAACCAAGCCATGCAAAACCAACACCTTAACTAATCCCTAGTACTTAGTACGCATCCAATAATTCCTTTTAAACTATACTTTACATTTTTTACCAAATGCCCTGAAAAGAAATGGATCCATAATATTGATCAAAATAGTTCCAGTTCAATAGAAATATTGGGTCATGCAACTCTGGTTTACATCACTATTTTTTGTACAATCAACAGGAGCTTTTTTCGCCTCTAAAGAAATGTTTCCTGATGGTTTGGATCAGAAGATCCAGTATTGCCATGGTGAGATTTTTGTTTTGAAGGCCATAAGCTGTGCTCAGTGTTTTGGCTATATTCTTTGTTGTGCCTTGCATATATTTTGGATAGAAAGCCAGTAGAGATGATGTCCTTGCTGCAGTAGCCATGCTAAATAAGGCAGAGCGTCTGGCTGATGTACTGGAGCTGTAGACTATCCACCAGTCTCCCAGGGCGGTGAGGATCTCTAAAGGAATATAATCTTGGCTATGCTCTGGAAGTTTTACAGAGAGAAAGAGCCTCATAGCTCTAATGATTTGTCTCCTGGAGTTCTGAAGAATATGTTGTAAAGAAGAAGGCTGCTGTCTTTCGCAACAATCTTCCGCGCATTCAAGAGGATCATTTAACTTCTTGTCTGAGAATGAAAGAAATATTAGTAGTAATTAGTTCTTTTTTCTCTGTCGGTGCATCACTGATTGAGTTTGGGTAGGTTACATTTTATTTCTTTTTTTTCTTTAAATATTACATCGTAAGGTGTTCCAAATTCCCAAATTCTGCTTCACTTTATTTTGTAGGCCAGACTGGTTCATCTTGTCTCGGCTGTATTATTGCAGACCATATCTGAATGAATTTTTTTTTTTTTTCATTTTGAACATTATTAGATTTAAACTGTATGAACAGAACACTTGATTTATCATTATTTTAGCAGTTTGGAAGGAAATGGAGAATTTTTAAGAAAATGACGCAACTCCACTTGTGGTTTTCAATGGAAGAGAAGAATAACAATGTCCTACATTCACAGCATTGTTTGCAGTAATATTGCAGCTAGTTTCCAGCAACTTAGGTCAGGTTCTGGAAGCAGGCACCCATGATAGTATAGAAGTCTAAGCAGTTTCATTTTGGCGGCTTTTCTTGAAAAATAGCTAATATGTCTCAACGTTGTGCTGAATCTTGTTGTACAGACTCTTCTTTTGAGGTCTGAACTCCTTGCTGGACTACTGTATCTCAGAATCAGCTACAGTAAACCTGTGTTTCCTTATAGCTTTAAGAATTTGGTTCTAATCTATAAAAGCAAGAAAAGGTTGCCATATTAATACAAGAGAAAGAAAATGTTAGGAAAGCAGTTAATGGCATGGGGATTTTTCCTACAAATTGGAGCAGAGATTTAGTTGTTTGATGGGGTTTTTTGCTTCTCAATGGAATTTTAGAAGTGGTTGGGAAAGAAAGTGTGGATTTTTCCAGGTTTGCCTTTAAAGAAGAATAACAGGGGAAACTGTTAAGAATAACAGGGGAAACTGAAAAGAATTAATCCAGAACTCTATGCCTTTCATACAGAGTTTCAGAAGTGAAAAGCAGGAAGAGACAGCCCAGACAAGATGATTGAATAGAATGAATTCAAAATAGCTTTCTTTTCCCTCTGAATTCCAGCTCTAAACCTTATTAATATTAAGGTATTAATAGGAAATACATCTGTCCTAGGGTGACGTTATGATGCTTGTATCCCCATTCATGTGTTCTGTGAATGTTGGATATTATGTTCTGTACCTTTAAGACTGGCTCTGAAGAGGGAATGTTTTGTTTTGGTTTTCTTATCAACCTGGCGGGACACAGAGACTGCAGCTTTTGCTTTTTCTGCTTTTGCTTTTGGCTTTGCTCTCTCTCACTCTTGCTTGCTTCGCTTCTGCTTGCTTTTGCTCATTAGCTAGTTTAGCTAAACTGTCCAAATTTCTTCCTGGACCGTTTCTCCTTCAGGTCTTCCTGACCATTTTGAACCTGCTCCGGACTGGGACCTGGGAAACACCGAGAGTTTGCACCTTGTGGCCTGCAGCAGCTGGCCCAGTGCCGGAGGGACTGAGAACAAAGTGACCACCCCCCCAAGAGAGACTTTCTGAATTTGTCATCTTTTTCAGAGTGCTGTCATCCAGAATTGTTCCTTTTGCGTGCTGGGGGGTGCTGTGCCTATTAAATGAACAGGTTCGTTCCACTTCTCTCTGAGGAATCCTTCCCGAACCAGTTGGGGGGAGGGGCCCTAATTTGGAAATTCTCCTCCAAATTTGCCCTAAACCAGGACAACATCGCAATCTCTAAGATTTAAAAATGGACGATGAAGTTTTCTATCCAGTAAAGTGTAAGGCTTCACATTTTAATCTGATTTGCATTTTGGTGAAAGCCGGGCATCCTTTGCAATTTACCAGATAACAAGGGATTTAGAACAGTAAGTATGCAAGTAATCTTTTGGACCCTTCATCTCCCTTCTTATGACAATGAATACATTTATTAAGCTTGTTGTCCTGGTATGTTTTTATTCCATCAGGGGATTTGATCATACAAATGTCTAGTCATTCTTTCCTTGTTTTCAACCACTCTAAGAGCATTAATCAGAACTATTCAGTAGTTCTTGATCTGCAACAGTGACAAGCACTAGACTGGTAAGAGTCAGTGGGCATCAGCAGATCCCCTATGACAGCACGTGGCGGGCTGTTCTGGCAGGACTGAAGTTTGAGGGGCTCGAATTCTGTGAAATAGAACATTCGAGGGATGGGAAACATGGAAACAGATTCTGAGCTTTCAACCCAACACATGAAGAAGTAATAAGGCAGGTAATTTTCTGTGGAAATTTCTTTAGCCCCAGTGTTGTGGATGATGATCACTCTTCCTACCTCCTTTGGCCAGCTACCAGTTTTCCCCTCCATTACTCTGCTTATGGACAGAAAACCAGAAGAAGGGATTTTTGACCAAAACACCTATCAGGACCTTAGAGTGTTTTTTGCTCCAAAATGTTTCAAGGCAGATAGGGAAACAATTCCATTTTCGAGAGTGTGTTGAGAAGACAAGGTTGAAAGTTAAAAACCATGGGTTCTTTTTCTATATATGTTACTGATTGTGCTTATTATCTTAGTCATGTTATATATATATATATATATTTGGTAGGGTTTGTTCTTTTTTTATTTTTCTTGGGTTTTTTTTCCTTTTTTTTTTTTTTTTTTGATTCATCCTTGAGATAAAAGGCCAAAAGTACAGAAAAGTTCTGTACGGTTAAAACACTTTTGAGATGCCTCATGCTGAAAAACTTGTAGCTACTGCTAAGGCCCATTGGCCAATTCCTGCTTCATTTCTGAGAAGGCCCATTGGCCAATTCCTGCTTCATTTCTGAGAAGCTATAAAATTCCCATCTGTATTTTAGTTCTAACAATTTGTTGTTATGGTGGAGATGCAAATTAAGAACAACCATTTTTGAATCTGTAGGGATGTATTTACCATTTTGTAGCTGCCTTTTCAGTTTCTGAGCCACTATTGAAAAAAAGGAGAAGTATCTACACTGTTTTCAACCTGTAGACCATCCACTACTGTCCACATGCTCAGATTCAAAGGCAAACAAGCCTGTCTGGCCTCATTGGGAGGAATTATTTGCATTCAAAATACTAGACTAGTATTTGATTTCCACCAGCAGAGTCCATTGGGCAGCTCCTGTCATCTGCATTTCAATATTTAATCCTCCTCTATGTTTACTGTGCAAAGCTCTTTCAGAATGATGGTGTGCCCACTGTCTCACCAGCTGTGACGTTTGCAGCGAGTCTCCCACGGAAAGGAGCTGTAAAAAAGGCAAGCCAGGGCAGTGATTTCTGTTGCTCAATACCCACAAATCAAAGCTATTTAGTCTAATTTAAGGCTGAAAAAGAATTCAAAATGCCTTCAAAGGATTCAAAAAATCATCAGACAATACTGCAGTTCAGTATTCAGGACAAGAGCATATCCCACAGTGTGGTGGTTTGACAGGAAATGTGTTTTCTGGGATGCTGTGGTTAGGCCAATGGATGTTCAGATTTTAATATTGGCACCTAAGGTGGCCATTGGGACATTGGATGCACCTCTGAGAACACAGGGTTAAAAGCAGGGCTCTCCCCTGGGAGGCTCTCTTGGGTTCCGGTCAGGGAAAGGTTCAGATCTCCCCTGCCTGGCTGCGGGCTGGGCGGGGCAGGGGAAGCCACCCAGCCCGGTGAGGTAGGCTGGGTCCCTGGCCAGAAGGGAGGTGAAGGCCCCTGCAGGATGGAAGGGTGGAGGAGCACTGAGAGGCATTGGGCAGCCCCCCCCCCCCCCCCCCCCCCACCGCAGGAGAGACAGAGAGAGAGCTGGTGCCTGTTCTTGGCCGGCCGAGAAGGAGAAGAGGGGAGTGCAAGAAGGGGCCTGGCAGGGCAGCCATGGGAGTTCTGGACAGACAGAGCCTCAGATTTTTAACCCTTTTCTTGGATGATGGAAACCTTACAAATGCTAATCCTCCTGGAGTTGAATGAGAAGAGAGATATAGAGGAGATAAGAGGAAATGGGCCACGAGAGAAATAGAGAAGAACGCAGGTGGAAGAGATGATGGAGTAGCTTATGCTGGACTCTTTGTGTGTAGCCATGGACAGAGCCATGTTTCCTTGTGATACAGGGACTGCATTCTAGGGGGAGGCAATGCCTCAGGACCAAGAGGGTTCGGTGTGGGTACCCCTCGGCCCCAGGGGGTGAAAAATATGGGGGGGACAGATGTCCCAAAATTGAGACTGTGCCTTTTTGCAGTGGGATGAAGCATCCTTAAAAGTCGACCCTAGAAGCAGCTCTGGTCTGTGTTCAGTGGTGAGAGCACTGGACATGAAAGGAATAGGTCACCACTGGCACAAGAAGGACTCCTTGTCCTCTTGATGAACTGAGGATTGAGTATTCTGAAGGGTGGTGCTGGACCGAGAGTCGATGATTTGGGGGATGTATTGTATTGGGAATTTGGGGAGGAGGAGGAGGAGATGTATTTGTGAAGTTTTCATTTTCCTTGTGTGTTTCTTTTTTTTTTTTTTTTTCCTTTCCCTTGTAGTTTAGTTAATAATTTTTTTTTTCCCTAAGTGGGAGCCTGCTTTGCTTATTCCTGGTCACATCTCACAGCAGAAACCAGGGAGAGAGTATACTCATGGGGGCACTGGCATTGTCCCAGTGTCAAGCCATGACACACAGGCTGAGAGAATGAGGGCTGTTTAGCCTGGTGAAGAGAAGGTTGCATGGAGACCTCACAACACCTTCCAATATCTGAAGGGAAGCAGGAGAGGGAATCTTCATTAGGAACTCTGGAGACAGGACAATGGGCAATGGCTTCAAAATGAAAGAGGGCAGGTTGAAATTAGATACTCGGAAGAAATTCTTCCCTGTGAGGGTGGTGAAGCACTGGCACAGACAGCCTGGAGAAGTTATGGACACCCCAACCTGGTGTTCAAGGCCAGGCTGGATGGGGCTCTGAGCAACCTGAGCAAGTAGAAGGTGTCCCCGCCCATGTCAGAGAACTAGATGGCCTTTAAGGTCTTTGTCTACCCCGGCCATTCTATGATCCTGTGATTCTGCTGTGGTAGCGTTCAGGATGGAGCGCGTTCTGCATGTTGGCCATTTCCAATACACCATTGGTTCCAGGTGCCTTACACTAGCTTGCTCCCTGAAAATTCGGTCAGAATGAAGAACATCTCTATATATATTAGACACATAATAAATGAAGAAATGGGTTTGCACATTTGTCCACTAAGTTGTGGATGAGATTGCTGTGAAGTTTCATTTGGTTTTCTTGTTTGCTCATGAGGCCGACGGTCCTTGTGTCAGCTGCCTCAAAGGCAGCATTTGCCTCCTCCTCCTCCCTTCTCCCTCCTCCCTCTTTCAATTTCTTTCCCTTGACAATTTAATGTCGTTTTCCCTTTCATACCTGAAAATCCCTGCATGCTTCTGGGCTTTCTCCTTTTTCATGCAGATCTTCTTCCACCCCTGACAATCCATACTTTTCATACCATAAGGGCCTGCTTGCAGGCATAAAAGACTTTGATTCCTTATTATATCTATGGGAATTTAATTAATAGCTTCATGCCTTTTCATAGAAAGAGTAGGGAATTGATAGCTTGTTCCCTGAAGTACAGAAGGAAGAGAATGAAACATGAATCATGTGGAGTGGAAAAGTTGCTCTCTATTTTCTTCCAAGAACTACCCCAAAAGATACAGGGGGTGATGAAGCCTGGCTAGATGAGTTTCCCTTCTAATGGAAGGAAACAACCACGCCACTTCATACAAGTCAGTCCTATAGAAGAGAGAAATTCACTTCTGGGAACATTGCAGGATTTGAATGCAGAGTCACACTCATCCTTTGTTGCTTTGTTGTCTGCTTGGCATGGAACACGCTGCTTTGAAGAGGGAAGTGACTAACAGACAGTCCACTTTACAAACACATATGCTTCCCTCTTCTTCTGAGACCTCAGCACAGAGCCCTCTTTGGCATGGTACTTCAAGGTAAGAAGGAGCGGGCAGAGGGCACTGCGAACAGACAGCAGTTTGCAGGTTGTATAGGAAAGAGGACTGCCCCTTGAATGTGGTGCAAATACAAACTTCCACCAGTTTCAGGGGTACACTTCAGCCAAGCTTGTTGTCCTGGCACATTTTTTCTCTGTGAAACGCTTTGCGGTATGATCTGGACGACAAGAGATGCAGAATACGGGGCTACGTAGTGCTGAGAAGGTAAGTGTCTGGCCCCAGTGTCTTTTGGCAGAAGCAGTGCACTAGAGCCGTTGGCTGCTGCCACAATGATCTGTGTGAGAAACAGATGCCTAATCCCCTCCGGGAGAGTAAAAGCAGGATTGGTTACAAGAGTCGAAGAGCACTGGGCTGGTGGCTGCCGCATACCAGCTGTAAAAGGAGCATGACTCCTACTGGCCTACCAACCAAACTCATGGTGGCAGTGGTAAAGATTAAAGTTCAGTGAGAGCTATTTGTGCTGCTACCTATGGCCCTTCTGTGGAAACAAATGTGCCTACCTTTAGGTTCCGAGATCCAGAGAACACAATGGTAGTTGCAGCGGAAAAGGGAAGGACAGAGCGCACTGGTGAGTTTGATGTGGCTTACACAGGGCAGGCAGAAGGTGCAGCCCAAGTCTCGCTTTTATTTCTAGAGCCTTTTTCTACGCAAACAGCTGCTGGATGTTTGCAACAAAGATGTGAGTGTGAAAAAGTGAGGGCAGGTCTATGTGGGAAAGAAGATACAAAGCATTGTGCGCAGTTTAAAAGCTGTTTAGAAAAAAAAGGAGTTACTTTGAGAACATCTTCTGTCTTGACACTTCCACCTGTGTGATCTTTAGCTGCTTTGGACATGTCCACAATGAAAGAATGTGAAAATATTTGCGCTGCCAATGTCAGGTTGCACAGGAAAGAGGGTAGGTTGGCAAATGCCTTCTGTCCTGGCACATCTGTCAGTCAGAAGTGCAGCTGAAAACGCTTGGCTGTAGCGATAGTCTCTGTCACTTTGAGAGAATGTGCTGATGCACGTATATATATCATTGAGAAAGTCCGTGAGAATCGCTAGTATGTTTCGTTTGGTTGACAGACTGCAAAGGGAGCGTTATGGCCAGCACTGCCTTTTTGTTGTAGGACTTTTTCTTTGAGAGCAGCCGCTGGACATTTTGAAGCGGTTTGGGATCTTCAAGTGTTAGAGTGCAAGATGGTACCTAGATCTTGAGGGAAAGTGCATATCTCCAGGAAGCTGAATGCAGTTCAGTGGGTGCAAGTTACATGTTGAGCAGCTGATGGCCCAGAAAACTTTCTAAAATGAAGAGGCCATGCTGCAATTGCCTTTTATTTTGAAGCTTCTAAACTGTGCAGCCAACAATGAAATGATTCTTTTTCCTTCTCTGCTACATGCAGGATCCCATTCTGTCAGTACCCGAGAGCCAGGATCCACAGCAGAGCTCTTGTCCCTACACTGCTCCCACACGAACGGGGCTGGGCTAGAAAAGTGCTTGTCTTTTTCCTGGGCACTGTCAGCGCTCTTCTAAATAACCACACCACAGCATTGTCAACTCACAAAACCAGGACACGCACCGAGCCCAGCTCACAACCACCCCCAGGACCCAGCCAAGTCAGAAACGTCCCTGCTCTCCAATCAACTGTGTCAGGACAAAAGGATTTCACCGATCTTCCCCTTCCAAGTGGATACTCTTCTTTGCCCCACACTCAAAGGCCGACACCAGATCTTCTGCCCTAACAAACTTTTTCTCTCTCACAGAGCCTGGTAACAAACTTGAAAATGTCGGCCGAGCTCGCAAAACTGTTGGTGGAGAAAGCTCTTTGCTGCCTACAATTTCAATTGCACCCATCAAACTATAAACATGCACCCTGCTATCGCCACTTTCCTTCTCAGCTCTAGGTACCACCGTAAGCCTTCAATCTCTCAGAGTCAGGATCCAAATGGGATGGCACCAGGGACTGCTCACACAGTCCCTAAAGCTACAAGGGACAAAAACCTGTCCTGCAGAGGCCTGGCCTGGCCTCTGCATTCCCACTGACAGTTCAACAACTCTAACCCAGAGAACTGCCTATTGGGAAAAGCCTTTCAATTCACTGAGACCACCCAAAGTGGCCACCCAAACTTTGCCAAAGGGAGGAGGAACTAGAAGCCCATCTCAAAAGAAATGGCATCCCCTCCTCCAAAATCCAAAGCATCCAGGGCCTGATCCTCTACAAAGGTGTCAGACCACTGCTATTGGGCATTACCTGTGCGGGGCACTAGCTAGGCTGCACACCAAGACCCAGCGCAGCTCTTTACCTTGTCCAAAAGAAGTGTGCTGGCAGAATTTCAAGAAGGCTGCCTTGAGAAAGTGGAAAACACAGGCCAAATGGATTCTTTCAGGAAGGAGACTGCCTTCCAAAGATGGATACCGACTCCATGATTGTACAAATTGAGTCAGTGCTTCCAAACCAAATATGCCAGGATAGAAAGTTGCTGCCGCCCTTAAGCTGCACGACACAGCTTCTTATCTGCACCTCCAACACTGGGGCTAAGTTCTTTCCTTCCCATGAGAAAGCATTGCTGTTCTCCTTCAGGAACTTACAGAGCAAAAGTTGCATACCACGTCCGGTACTGACTCTGTCCAACAATGGCTCCTACACAGAAAGGACGAGGACAGAAATGTCTTGCTGTACTATACCTTCCCACGATACCTTATCATCAGCCCTACCAACATTGCCACCGTATCTTTTACTTCCCAAGCAAGGAAAGGCACTCCAAGTCACTTGGCTTTGCCTTGCCTCCAGTGCCATGCCTAGTTTTCCTAGCCTACCCTACCCTAGCTTTGCTTGCTTGCCTATGTCTGCCTTGCCTAGCCCTTCAAATAACTTCCTGGCTTTGCTTTGCCTTGTCTACCACTCTTTGCCTTGCCTTCCATGCAGGTAAGGCAAGGCAAAGCAAGTGTAGGCAATTGTAGGCAAGTCAAGGGACAGGTTGGCAAGACTGAAGCCGTGAGGGGAAAGCAAATGGAGTGGTAGGTGAGACAAGTCCCAGAAGTTAGAGGCAAGGCTGGGCATAGGAGGTGATGGTAACCGGAAGGGCTAGGCAAGGCCAAGCCCTGTAGGAAAACTGCAGGCAGGTCAAATGTGAGGCATGGGTATGCAAGGGAATGCAAAGCAATGGAGAATTAGCAGGGCATGGCAAGGAAACTGGTTGGTTGCCCAAAGCAAGACAAGTGGCAGGTCCATTCAAAGACTGCTGGTACACAAAAGCGGCCCGGACCGACCGCTCTGTCCAGCCTTGATCTTGCATGGGTCATGTTTAATCTGCACCTAAGACACTTGAGTTGCCTGCTTTCCTTTGTATGCAAAAGAACTGTCATTCTGCCCCTGAAGCCCAAGGGTGAAAGATGAACTTTGTGTCCAAAATTCAAGACATGTAAGCATAGATGTCAGAAGAAAGCTGTCAGGACAGATAGGTGTGCTTGCACGTGGCCTCCTCCAGGCTTCCTCTCACAAGCTCCTGAAACGCTGGGGCCTTGAGAAAAAAAAGCCAGTGGAAGCCTGGAGAATCCTAGGAGAAGCAGGCAGGGCAATGCATGTGGAAGAGATTCCACAAAAAGAGAGGTGGTGAATTCCAGGTGGGGGACTGATGAGCAAGGTAATGCAAGGCAAGGAAGGGGTTCAAGGACAAGGCCAGACAAGTGGTGGCTTTGCCAGGCAACACAAAAGAGAGGGAGACAAGGCAATAAGAGTCCTAGAAGGAGAAGGAAATGAAAGATTGGAGCTGGACAAATGGGAAGGAAAAGAAGGATAGGTGAGCAAGTCAATACAAGGACTGGCTTGGTATGAAGGGCAAGGGAAGGACATGCATGGGTCAGGAAGGCAAGGGAAAAGAAAGGAATTGTCAGCAATGACAAGAAATGCAAGATTGGGTAGGAAAGGCAAGGCAATGTGGGGGAGGGATAGGCAACACAATGGGTATCTTAACAGGAAATGTCCATGCACAGCAAGGCCGAAGGAGAAGTGGTAGAGAGGTCAAGGTGGGAAATAGGTGAGTGTGTGCAGCCAAGAAAGAAAGAAAGAAAGTGCGTAGCTCTCGTGTGTGTGTGTGTGTGTGTGTGTGTGTGTGTGTGTGTGTGTGTCTGTGTGAAGTTTGCAGGATGTAAAGCAAAGAAAGGTGTCTCTTGATTGTGGAGTGAATGGATGTTTTCGAACGTAAGTGGCAAGGTCCAAGCAACCTTTTCATCCTGGTACATCTGTGTCTGTGAGACATAGTCAGAAACGTCTCCTTTTAGATTCAGACTGCAAGCAGGACATAGAATGTGACTGTGTGAATAGCTGAGCAGGAAAGCACATCACATCAGCATGTTTCAACAGAAGCAGTTAGTGCGAGAAGGAGATGGACGTGTGGGACTCCAGCAATATGGCAATGCACTCAGCTGAGAAGCAAAGTGCAATGCCTCGGTGTATGTCTGAAAATAAAAGGCTGCAAGGAAAAAGCAAGATTTCACAGGCCAGTGAAATCTTTCTGTCCTGGCACACTGAGCTGTTTGAAGGTGAACCGCTGTTTGGTTTCGCTAAGGACTCGGAGACATGGAGAGGATGTGCTTGTCCATGTAGCTGAGAAGGAAAGTGAGAATCACCGGTACGTTTGGCAGAGTTTGTAGGCTGCGAGGAGAAGGTGACGGCCAGGCCTGGCTTTTGGCTGTGGCACTTGTTGCAAGGAAGAAGCTGCTGGATGGTTAAGCTTTTGGGGATCTGCAAGAGTGAAAGACTACGCTGGTACCTCATAAAACTAATGCTTGTTGATCATCTGGCTGAATCTATGACATAAACCAGAAGTGAAATTTCCCCCCATTTCCCTCAGTTTTTTCACCTTTTCATCCAACAGCCTGGGCCTTTTTCAAGCTGCTGTCAAACGCCTTGCCTTGGAAGCTAGAAGTATCTCAGTTCACCTGCTAAGAAACACAGAAAAGAGCTCAAGTCAATTTCAGAATTGCCCTGAGCAGAGCTGGTGTTTCGGTACCGTAAATTTCCATTGCGAATATGTGCAAAAATCACCATTTTATTAGGCAAAGATTTGAAATACACTAGCAGCTTCATCTTCTTGTCGCTGCAGTCCTTGGAAGTTTTGCTATTTACTGAAACAGGAAACAGGTCAAACACGAGAAGCTTAAGAATCCAAGCTCACTGCCATTGTACAAATAGCACAAACTTGATGAATTCAAGTTACCATTGTAACATACAGAATGGCTCTAGTCAAGCAAATGGATGTGTCGTCCTTCACGGGGGCAGAAAACCTTTCTACCACGTGAACTCTGGGAGTAATCCATCATGCCTCAGTGTGCTGTGGCTGGTCAGAGAGCTACACGATGGGTCTCTTTGCCTATGGCACTCTCAGGGCTCAAACCTGCACATAAACTCCCTCTCCTTACAGACACGCTAGTAAAGCCCACCGAAAATGCCGTTCTCCAGACAGCTTACTGAAACCAGCTAGGAGTTCCCAGCATCACGCTGGGCACTTCTGTCCACAGATGGCTTTGCTTTTAATGAACCAGAACAGAGCTGCGTTTTTCTAGTCTTTAGCTCTACTAAGGTATTTGATGTAACATGGTGTGAAAAAATCTGTTTCGACAATGATAATAACAGAGGGGATAATGTACCTTTTGCTGCTCCATTCTTCTTTTGCTGCTCCATTTTGCTTGCTTTGTTATTGCTTTCTGTCAAAGAAACGCCAGCAAAATCCCTCATCAAGTCCTGCTGTGAAGACAGACTGCCAGAAAGGTAGAGAAACTTTGAACCTTTTCAAGACCCTTGTAGCACATGTCTTGGTCAATTTGTATGCAGATCCCTTCTCCAGCAGGACTTTTTTGCACCGTTAGCGCACATTGAACTGAATCCAGTACAAAAGCAGTGAATAGAGGAACTTTTCTTTTCATTGGAATGGTGATAAAAATGCATATCAAATAAAAGCATTTTAGAGCAGCAGGAAGATTTTCTATGTAGCTAGCAAATCATAAAAAGATGCATATTTACCGGTGGGGTTCCTCTGGGAATTTCAAAGAATTCCAGACAGAAAACACAGCTTAGTAAACTGCAAATCTAAATCACAGTATCTAGAAAGGTGACATGAAAAAGAGCAAGAGGAAGAAAACCAAAAAGAAAACCAAAGGAAGCCAGAAATAAGGCACAACCTCTCCTCCTTCTCCGCTTACTACAGTACCTTAGAAGTACCTACGAGTGTCCTAACAGTCACATAAGTAGAAAACTGTGCCAAGAACAATTGTGGAAACTGGAAAACCATGCTATCCCAACAGAAACATAGGGTTTGCTTTCACGACGATTAAATCTGCATGCAATGCGTACGGTAAGGGTATGTTTTGTATATTCAAAAACAATTCAAAAATATTTCCAAATTGAAGGGGCTGCTTTTTATTTCTTTTGAATTACTTGGCTAAATATGGTGCACGTTAAAATACTGCAGAGATGTGGTTCATTTTGTGTGCTTAAGAAAGTCAAGTATTGGAGAGTGTTTTTGTTACTTCTTTAGAAGGTTAGAATATGCGTAAAAGATGCTAGCTGGGGACTTACAATTAATGAATTATTTACTGTCACTAGGTCAAATGACATTAGCTTTCAAAAAGGAAAAGTAGTCTTATTCCACGTGCCAATTTTAAAGCAGATTAATAAGCCTTCAGCAGAATATGGATATGAAGAGGGATATGACATGAAAGGGTAAGCAACACTGGTGACAGCAAAAGGCTTACCTGCTTCACACAAATACAGGAGATAAACTACTATTTTTACACAAACATTGCTATCCAGAGCTTTCCTTGAAAAGTTTCAATGCCAATCATGACAGTAAAATTCGGAGTGACAGTAAAATTCACTCTATCATGAATAAAATTTACTCAATCATGACAGCAAAATTTGCTCAATGATGAGTAAAATTCTTCGTGTAAGCGAAGTACCTTAAGCAAAGGGTAGCTCAAGCATAACTGGCATTTGATGTCAACAAAGGCAACTTGGCCTGCACGTGTCACATCTACTGCATTAAAAAGCTTACTCTGTCTCAGATTCCTTTTGAGGGATACCAACGCAAGCCGTTAAACTGCATGAAAATGATGACTTAAAGGAGGACATATTAGAAGAATGGAATAATGGTTAATGTTCTTTTCCTTCCAACTGCTTTCTTTGCCCTTCTAAATTTTTTAAGTCCTTCCTGGTATCACCGTGATAGCAGTGCAGCAAGTGTTTGGTTGTAAGCTGTCCATATTGCCAGCTTCTGGACTGCCTTCAGAAAACTTCCCACTGGTTTTGGATAGAAATCACAAGCAGTAGAGATGACAAAGACTGCAGAAACCTTCTCATCTCCTTCTAGAGCAGGAGCGTGTCTTTGACCCACTCTTAACTAGACAACTTTCATCAGTCATGAGAGAGTCTCATGTTCAAGAGCTAAGCAATGACAGCTGTAAATGACAAAAAGCACACTGGTATTTTCTTGGGACTCCAGCAGAGAGCAATGAAGGAGCTTGAATTCACCTTCTTGGAAAGTTTGAAAATGCACATGAAGTTTAGGAGAGGAGCTAAGCCATGGTAACTTTTGTTGAGTATGTCTGCGTAGACAGAGTTTCCATCACCGCAGAAGGAATGTCATTTAACCCACATAATCATCTCTAGCTGCTAAGCTGCGCTTACTGCAGATTATCCGCAACATATTTTACAGGGTGAGCTTTTATGTGTAATCCCTGAGTAACATTCCAGAGAGAAGTATTTTGGAGGGGGGGAAAGCCCAACTCTTAACTTTTTCAAATAATGGTTACATTTGAAAGTCAAAAAAGATGTAAAACCTTTCTTTCCTAGACGTATTACCAGCACAAACTGTACCAGAATTTACGACGCTTTTATTATGGCAGCATAACTCTACCGTGGACGCTCTGGCTCTGGACTATTCCTTAAGAAACAAAGTCCCCGAGAGAAATAAAACAAAATTAGCCAAAAATATTGGGCTGGATGATTTCAAAGGCTATGTACTAAAGGCCAAACACTTGTAATAATAGTAAAGAGTGGACTAAAAGTTAAAGCATTACTCAGTTCAAAGATATCTTGTTCTCACAGAAGACTGTAAAAAACCTCTCTTTTTCTGGGTCTGTTTTGTGCATTTAGATGTACCTTCTACTCCTTTCCACTGTATGCGAATGTTTATGACAAGGTTGGAGGACCTCATGTAACCTTCTATAAGTAAAGAAAGAGAAGCCAGTAAAGCAAGGCAAAATTGTTAATGGCAGGTGGAAAGAGGGAGGCCAAGAATAGAAAACAAAAGAACAATAATAATTAAACGCCCTCCCTGTCTTCTGTGAAAAGTAAAGGCACAGACAAGAAAGAACAACTGCAAAATTCTCACGAGAAAAACGCACTTTATCTGGCTCAAGTATTTTGTGCTACATTTCTTGCTGTTTTCTCATGCCAAACATCTTAACCATTGAAGGTGTCCCTTTTCTCTTTCTGGAATACAGCTAGGAAGATGGCTGTGTCATTGCTGTCAAGCTGTTATTCTCAGAGGTGTCCAGTTGAAAGTCCTAGATGAACTGATTTGCTCTGTCTCTTTAATATGGCATGACTTAACCACTTCCAGTTTCAGCAGCTGGACTTGCCCAGCCCTACAATTCTTTAATCTTTGAATGGTTATACAAGCTCCTTGGCAACTGGCATTTGTAAGTCCATGAAACTGTGCAGAATTTGCACTATGAGATGATGCCAAATGAGTCATGGCAGTAGATTAACTAGGACATGCAAAGCAGAGAGGAGGGAATGAGAGCACAAGAAGAGGGTACAATCTCCTTTTTTTCTGCAACAGGGCTAACACCGTAGAAATCAAAAGGAACACAAATCCTCCTAGGGGTAGTTCTTGCAAAAAACAAAGACTTCTTTTTGTGTTCACAGATCACAGCAAAATGCGGATGACAAAACCAGGCCATTAAGTCACATACAGTATGAAGCAGTATGAAAGAGGAAAGCAGCTGAGAGCGTCAACCCTGCTGAGTAGTCTCAGTATTCTTCTCGACATTAGCAGAAATTTGAAATGAGGCTCTGAAAATTACAAAGGAGGCAGAAGAAAAGGGAGCAATGACTCCTCTGGCATAGTGTTTCCTAACAGGGATCTTCAAAATGTAAAGATTGTATCATCCTTTCAACTGAAGGAAGGTATTAAAACAACAGGAAGGAAATGGCATCACATGCTAGAAAGACTGGGCAGTGTACTTCTAGACAGAAAGGCCACTGATGGAAAACCGACTAAACTGGCACCAATGCAGCAGCATTGTATTAAAGCCCAAAAATACCCACCGCTTCACTCTTTGCCATTCCATTCATACGGACACGGCAGCTCTGCAACATTCCTACTGATCATCTCCTTGGCAAACTGGGAGTGAGGCTCCCTAGTGATGCAGAGTCCCCAGGCAGGTGCAGAGGAGAGCTGCTTTTTTGCAAAAACCAGGCTTTTGAAGCACTCAGGCCTTTATCAGTTCCATAGCTTTAAGCCATAACAAAATTCATTCAACCAACCATCCTACACCACGCTGTGAACACGTGACGATTCTAGAACTTGTTGATCTACCTCTGATTCAGCGGCCTCACCTTCCCATAGTCCTTTTCTGCTTAGCCAAAGTATCGGGCCTCAGCCCAAGGCCTTCCTTTTGTAAGCTTCTACCTATATGCAGCAGCAAACCACTACTTTTTTCCGTGCCGAGAGTTTAAGTAGATGATTTGCATCTGCCCTTCCGGTGAAACATAATGGGGAGAGAAAATCCTGTCGGAAATGTTCAGTCCTTCAGTTTTCTAGACAGGCCAAATCAAAAGAAAAGCAAGCTATAGGATTGTGTACTTGCTCTTACAAAGCACCTGCTGCCCTCTGACAATGAACTAGCAGAAAACCAGCAAATAAGACTTGAGGCAAACAACCCTTTGAAGGGAATTATGACATGATAAAGAAAGACAACACATTTCCAGCTTGTCGAGATACTTGAAATGTCAGCAAAGGCTTGAGGGCAAAGGCTGAACGAATGGGGAAAGGTTACAAGAATCCCAAGAAAAACATGACCATGGATTAAAAGAATCCCAACAGGTCAACTGACCTGTTGAAGTTTTCAGGAAATCAGTGGCTGCTGATTTAGATAGGCCATTCAAGTTAATTTACCCGCGCACCTTCCACTCCTTTTTCACCTGTCACCATCACAGGGTGAATTGTGACCATGGAATCACAATTCTTTGGATTCTGTTCTTAGCTTTAGGAGACAACTACAGCAGCTGAAGTAGCTGTTACTGATGTGATACCCAGGAACACAGAGTTGACATGTTTCATTCATGTCCAATCACAACTAGCAATACTAAGAGGATAGGATTGGCCTCTTTTCATGATGCTTTTCTTATTTTACAGCCTGCTATGATTCTGCTGAAACTTTTTCATTAGTTTCTCTCTAAAAAGGAGAAAGTCCAATGTCCCTCCCTACTGGTGCAGGTTTACCATTCGGTTTGTCGAGTCTAAAAATGGAATTGGAACTAGCAGGAATTACTGTGTTTAAAGCGTCCCGTCCGTTCAGACAATCTCAGGTCGATAAAAGCCTAGATGTTATTGGCTAAATACTGTTTCCCCCAAGAGCGGACGCACGCAATTTAATCCAACTTTTTATAACAAACTCCAATAATACAGAATCCAGTCATACAAAAGAGTCACAAAGAAGCAGGAAGAATTATCGGACCATTTAGGGTAGCAAACTTCTCACCTTCTTTTGGAGTGAGCATAATCTGCTAGCTGAAGTAACAAACTTGAGGACAGAAATCGCCCTACTATTGAGAAGTTGTTGACAAGGGAACCACCTAAGCTGTGTGACTTTCCCTTTTCTATCCATTGGTCAAGCCTAGTAGCCTAAAATTTACGGGCTCAATCAAAGACAAATGCAATCTAGTCAGAGGTCTATGAAAAGTCCAAAACTAATCAGAATTCTTCTTAGACAATGGAAATGGAAGCAGAGCTACCAATTTCCTTGCAACATATCCCTAAAACTCATTCCTTTCTAGTCATAACTAATGTATAGCCACCAGTACAATCAGGAAAAGATGAAACTTACAGATGTCAGCGAGGGAAGGATTTGAAAGAACTCTTCCCATTATTCATCGTCTAGACAGCAACTATCATTAAAATCAGAGCCCTTTTAGTAGGGCTTTCCTTGTGGGAAATTCAGGACTCCAGGACAACGGAGCAAGAGGATTAAGCAGAAGCCGTTGATTGTTGACATGATGCACTTACACATTCTAAATCTCTGCACACGCTAGGCCCGCATTTTTATCTTGGTGCCTTTGTTATGTCCACGCATTCTGTGCGCACCTCTCAGAAGATACGTTTGGTTACAGTCCAGGCGCTTTGCTGCCCCCCGTTATCGAGTTCTTGTAGTCTTGGAATTTGGTTTCTCAGCTTCTCTTTCTTATTTTAGCACGGCTTATGTCTTAGTAACCTTGATGAATTCCAGAGGGCTCTGAGAAAATTCTGATAAGAACATATTCCAGCTGGATGGCTGGTGCACCCTTTAGTCTAAGAGGTTCAGATACATTGCTACAATTTCCCCCTTCTTCGTCTTGCACCAGCTAAACCCTTTCCCACCCTATTTTCTTCCAAGACGCTCACCACTTTCATGATGCATGGAATAACAAGAAGCAATATAATAATGACTACTAGTAACAACAAAGTTCCCTTTACAAGATCTTTCAACCATCGAGTTGTTTCCCATCTCTCAAACCATTCAGGCGTAACCCTCTCATTCCCAATCAATTTCTTCATGTTATCTTGTCCTTGTTTGAGTTTCCAGTGAATGACTGCAGAATGGTTAGAAAGGTTCAAAAAACACATTCCTTCCAAATCCTCACACTCTTGCCCATGTGCTAACAAGAACGCTAGAGCAGCATTATTTTGCAGTGTGCAATGACTAATGGTATCTACACCAGTGAGAACCTGATTTAAAATCGCTGATCTTACCTTGAGTCGTTTGACCACCCAGCATCGCAACTTATTAAGCAAACTCAAAGCTTGACCAACAGCGACACCTGCTGTCAGGAGTGGCGCAATTAATAGAGAGGAGCGCCCAAACCAGTACACAATTGAGGCAAAGGCGTTTTAAGCTTAGGCTTCTTCTTTCAGTTCCCTGGAGGCGAAGGGAGTTCTTCACACACAATGCATTGTGCCGCTGGCGGTAAGTTCCGGTGGGGCGCTTGTGCCGAAAGACGCCAAGGACACAATGCCGTGTTGTTAATATTTGTTTGTCGCGTTTCGGAAGCTGCTACTAGCCGAGTCCCCCGGAGGCGAAGAAGCGGCTTCTTCGCACACAGAGCATTGTGGCGAGCGCAGGGAGCTCCTGAGAGCGGTTTGTGCCGAAAGAAGCCCGGGACCGGCACTTAGCTTCGGAGAGCTGCGTATCTGCGTCTTCTGCGTGTCTTGCCGCTCTACACTCAGCAAAAAGCTTTTCCACCATATCTTGCAAGGAGAAACTCTGCCAGGAAAGAAAACATCCAAAATCTTGTTCTAAAGCTTGCACGGGGGTCTGCAAAGAGTTTGGCAAGAATGAAAGGTAGTTGTCCAAAACTCGTTCTTTTCCAATAGAATAACCATGGAAAAGGCAGGAGAGTGGTAAAGTACTGTTTTCTCGAAGTCTGAAGGCTGCCCACACTGTGCCTGCGTGCTGCAGCTTGCATCTTCGCCTTTGGGAAGCTGCCGCTCGCCGATTCTCCCGGAGGCGAAGACGCGGCTTCTTCGCACACAGAGCATTGTGGCGAGCGCAGGGAGCTCCTGAGAGCGGTTTGTGCCGAAAGAAGCCCGGGACCGGCACTTAGCTTCGGAGAGCTGCGTATCTGCGTCTTCTGCGTGTCTTGCCGCTCTACACTCAGCAAAAAGCTTTTCCACCATATCTTGCAAGGAGAAACTCTGCCAGGAAAGAAAACATCCAAAATCTTCTTCTAAAGCTTGCACGGGGGTCTGCAAAGAGTTTGGCAAGAATGAAAGGTAGTTGTCCAAAACTCGTTCTTTTCCAATAGAATAACCATGGAAAAGGCAGGAGAGTGGTAAAGTACTGTTTTCTCTAAGTCTGAAGGCTGCCCACACTGTGCCTGCGTGCTGCAGCTTGCATCTTCGCCTTTGGGAAGCTGCCGCTCGCCGATTCTCCCGGAGGCGAAGACGCGGCTTCTTCGCACACAGAGCATTGTGGCGAGCGCAGGGAGCTCCTGAGAGCGGTTTGTGCCGAAAGAAGCCCGGGACCGGCACTTAGCTTCGGAGAGCTGCGTATCTGCGTCTTCTGCGTGTCTTGCCGCTCTACACTCAGCAAAAAGCTTTTCCACCATATCTTGCAAGGAGAAACTCTGCCAGGAAAGAAAACATCCAAAATCTTGTTCTAAAGCTTGCACGGGGGTCTGCAAAGAGTTTGGCAAGAATGAAAGGTAGTTGTCCAAAACTCGTTCTTTTCCAATAGAATAACCATGGAAAAGGCAGGAGAGTGGTAAAGTACTGTTTTCTCTAAGTCTGAAGGCTGCCCACACTGTGCCTGCGTGCTGCAGCTTGCATCTTCGCCTTTGGGAAGCTGCCGCTCGCCGATTCTCCCGGAGGCGAAGAAGCGGCTTCTTCGCACACAGAGCATTGTGGCGAGCGCAGGGAGCTCCTGAGAGCGGTTTGTGCCGAAAGAAGCCCGGGACCGGCACTTAGCTTCGGAGAGCTGCGTATCTGCGTCTTCTGCGTGTCTTGCCGCTCTACACTCAGCAAAAAGCTTTTCCACCATATCTTGCAAGGAGAAACTCTGCCAGGAAAGAAAACATCCAAAATCTTCTTCTAAAGCTTGCACGGGGGTCTGCAAAGAGTTTGGCAAGAATGAAAGGTAGTTGTCCAAAACTCGTTCTTTTCCAATAGAATAACCATGGAAAAGGCAGGAGAGTGGTAAAGTACTGTTTTCTCGAAGTCTGAAGGCTGCCCACACTGTGCCTGTGTGCTGCAGCTTGCATCTTCGCCTTTGGGAAGCTGCCGCTCGCCGATTCTCCAGGAGGCGAAGAAGCGGCTTCTTCGCACACAGAGCATTGTGGCGAGCGCAGGGAGCTCCTGAGAGCGGTTTGTGCCGAAAGAAGCCCGGGACCGGCACTTAGCTTCGGAGAGCTGCGTATCTGCGTCTTCTGCGTGTCTTGCCGCTCTACACTCAGCAAAAAGCTTTTCCACCATATCTTGCAAGGAGAAACTCTGCCAGGAAAGAAAACATCCAAAATCTTCTTCTAAAGCTTGCACGGGGGTCTGCAAAGAGTTTGGCAAGAATGAAAGGTAGTTGTCCAAAACTCGTTCTTTTCCAATAGAATAACCATGGAAAAGGCAGGAGAGTGGTAAAGTACTGTTTTCTCTAAGTCTGAAGGCTGCCCACACTGTGCCTGCGTGCTGCAGCTTGCATCTTCGCCTTTGGGAAGCTGCCGCTCGCCGATTCTCCAGGAGGCGAAGAAGCGGCTTCTTCGCACACAGAGCATTGTGGCGAGCGCAGGGAGCTCCTGAGAGCGGTTTGTGCCGAAAGAAGCCCGGGACCGGCACTTAGCTTCGGAGAGCTGCGTATCTGCGTCTTCTGCGTGTCTTGCCGCTCTACACTCAGCAAAAAGCTTTTCCACCATATCTTGCAAGGAGAAACTCTGCCAGGAAAGAAAACATCCAAAATCTTGTTCTAAAGCTTGCACGGGGGTCTGCAAAGAGTTTGGCAAGAATGAAAGGTAGTTGTCCAAAACTCGTTCTTTTCCAATAGAATAACCATGGAAAAGGCAGGAGAGTGGTAAAGTACTGTTTTCTCTAAGTCTGAAGGCTGCCCACACTGTGCCTGCGTGCTGCAGCTTGCATCTTCGCCTTTGGGAAGCTGCCGCTCGCCGATTCTCCCGGAGGCGAAGAAGCGGCTTCTTCGCACACAGAGCATTGTGGCGAGCGCAGGGAGCTCCTGAGAGCGGTTTGTGCCGAAAGAAGCCCGGGACCGGCACTTAGCTTCGGAGAGCTGCGTATCTGCGTCTTCTGCGTGTCTTGCCGCTCTACACTCAGCAAAAAGCTTTTCCAGCATATCTTGCAAGGAGAAACTCTGCCAGGAAAGAAAACATCCAAAATCTTGTTCTAAAGCTTGCACGGGGGTCTGCAAAGAGTTTGGCAAGAATGAAAGGTAGTTGTCCAAAACTCGTTCTTTTCCAATAGAATAACCATGGAAAAGGCAGGAGAGTGGTAAAGTACTGTTTTCTCGAAGTCTGAAGGCTGCCCACACTGTGCCTGTGTGCTGCAGCTTGCATCTTCGCCTTTGGGAAGCTGCCGCTCGCCGATTCTCCAGGAGGCGAAGAAGCGGCTTCTTCGCACACAGAGCATTGTGGCGAGCGCAGGGAGCTCCTGAGAGCGGTTTGTGCCGAAAGAAGCCCGGGACCGGCACTTAGCTTCGGAGAGCTGCGTATCTGCGTCTTCTGCGTGTCTTGCCGCTCTACACTCAGCAAAAAGCTTTTCCACCATATCTTGCAAGGAGAAACTCTGCCAGGAAAGAAAACATCCAAAATCTTGTTCTAAAGCTTGCACGGGGGTCTGCAAAGAGTTTGGCAAGAATGAAAGGTAGTTGTCCAAAACTCGTTCTTTTCCAATAGAATAACCATGAAAAAGGCAGGAGAGTGGTAAAGTACTGTTTTCTCTAAGTCTGAAGGCTGCCCACACTGTGCCTGCGTGCTGCAGCTTGCATCTTCGCCTTTGGGAAGCTGCCGCTCGCCGATTCTCCAGGAGGCGAAGAAGCGGCTTCTTCGCACACAGAGCATTGTGGCGAGCGCAGGGAGCTCCTGAGAGCGGTTTGTGCCGAAAGAAGCCCGGGACCGGCACTTAGCTTCGGAGAGCTGCGTATCTGCGTCTTCTGCGTGTCTTGCCGCTCTACACTCAGCAAAAAGCTTTTCCAGCATATCTTGCAAGGAGAAACTCTGCCAGGAAAGAAAACATCCAAAATCTTGTTCTAAAGCTTGCACGGGGGTCTGCAAAGAGTTTGGCAAGAATGAAAGGTAGTTGTCCAAAACTCGTTCTTTTCCAATAGAATAACCATGGAAAAGGCAGGAGAGTGGTAAAGTACTGTTTTCTCGAAGTCTGAAGGCTGCCCACACTGTGCCTGTGTGCTGCAGCTTGCATCTTCGCCTTTGGGAAGCTGCCGCTCGCCGATTCTCCCGGAGGCGAAGAAGCGGCTTCTTCGCACACAGAGCATTGTGGCGAGCGCAGGGAGCTCCTGAGAGCGGTTTGTGCCGAAAGAAGCCCGGGACCGGCACTTAGCTTCGGAGAGCTGCGTATCTGCGTCTTCTGCGTGTCTTGCCGCTCTACACTCAGCAAAAAGCTTTTCCACCATATCTTGCAAGGAGAAACTCTGCCAGGAAAGAAAACATCCAAAATCTTGTTCTAAAGCTTGCACGGGGGTCTGCAAAGAGTTTGGCAAGAATGAAAGGTAGTTGTCCAAAACTCGTTCTTTTCCAATAGAATAACCATGGAAAAGGCAGGAGAGTGGTAAAGTACTGTTTTCTCTAAGTCTGAAGGCTGCCCACACTGTGCCTGCGTGCTGCAGCTTGCATCTTCGCCTTTGGGAAGCTGCCGCTCGCCGATTCTCCCGGAGGCGAAGAAGCGGCTTCTTCGCACACAGAGCATTGTGGCGAGCGCAGGGAGCTCCTGAGAGCGGTTTGTGCCGAAAGAAGCCCGGGACCGGCACTTAGCTTCGGAGAGCTGCGTATCTGCGTCTTCTGCGTGTCTTGCCGCTCTACACTCAGCAAAAAGCTTTTCCACCATATCTTGCAAGGAGAAACTCTGCCAGGAAAGAAAACATCCAAAATCTTGTTCTAAAGCTTGCACGGGGGTCTGCAAAGAGTTTGGCAAGAATGAAAGGTAGTTGTCCAAAACTCGTTCTTTTCCAATAGAATAACCATGGAAAAGGCAGGAGAGTGGTAAAGTACTGTTTTCTCTAAGTCTGAAGGCTGCCCACACTGTGCCTGTGTGCTGCAGCTTGCATCTTCGCCTTTGGGAAGCTGCCGCTCGCCGATTCTCCCGGAGGCGAAGAAGCGGCTTCTTCGCACACAGAGCATTGTGGCGAGCGCAGGGAGCTCCTGAGAGCGGTTTGTGCCGAAAGAAGCCCGGGACCGGCACTTAGCTTCGGAGAGCTGCGTATCTGCGTCTTCTGCGTGTCTTGCCGCTCTACACTCAGCAAAAAGCTTTTCCACCATATCTTGCAAGGAGAAACTCTGCCAGGAAAGAAAACATCCAAAATCTTGTTCTAAAGCTTGCACGGGGGTCTGCAAAGAGTTTGGCAAGAATGAAAGGTAGTTGTCCAAAACTCGTTCTTTTCCAATAGAATAACCATGGAAAAGGCAGGAGAGTGGTAAAGTACTGTTTTCTCTAAGTCTGAAGGCTGCCCACACTGTGCCTGTGTGCTGCAGCTTGCATCTTCGCCTTTGGGAAGCTGCCGCTCGCCGATTCTCCAGGAGGCGAAGAAGCTGCTTCTTCGCACACAGAGCATTGTGGCGAGCGCAGGGAGCTCCTGAGAGCGGTTTGTGCCGAAAGAAGCCCGGGACCGGCACTTAGCTTCGGAGAGCTGCGTATCTGCGTCTTCTGCGTGTCTTGCCGCTCTACACTCAGCAAAAAGCTTTTCCACCATATCTTGCAAGGAGAAACTCTGCCAGGAAAGAAAACATCCAAAATCTTGTTCTAAAGCTTGCACGGGGGTCTGCAAAGAGTTTGGCAAGAATGAAAGGTAGTTGTCCAAAACTCGTTCTTTTCCAATAGAATAACCATGAAAAAGGCAGGAGAGTGGTAAAGTACTGTTTTCTCTAAGTCTGAAGGCTGCCCACACTGTGCCTGCGTGCTGCAGCTTGCATCTTCGCCTTTGGGAAGCTGCCGCTCGCCGATTCTCCCGGAGGCGAAGAAGCGGCTTCTTCGCACACAGAGCATTGTGGCGAGCGCAGGGAGCTCCTGAGAGCGGTTTGTGCCGAAAGAAGCCCGGGACCGGCACTTAGCTTCGGAGAGCTGCGTATCTGCGTCTTCTGCGTGTCTTGCCGCTCTACACTCAGCAAAAAGCTTTTCCACCATATCTTGCAAGGAGAAACTCTGCCAGGAAAGAAAACATCCAAAATCTTGTTCTAAAGCTTGCACGGGGGTCTGCAAAGAGTTTGGCAAGAATGAAAGGTAGTTGTCCAAAACTCGTTCTTTTCCAATAGAATAACCATGGAAAAGGCAGGAGAGTGGTAAAGTACTGTTTTCTCGAAGTCTGAAGGCTGCCCACACTGTGCCTGTGTGCTGCAGCTTGCATCTTCGCCTTTGGGAAGCTGCCGCTCGCCGATTCTCCCGGAGGCGAAGAAGCGGCTTCTTCGCACACAGAGCATTGTGGCGAGCGCAGGGAGCTCCTGAGAGCGGTTTGTGCCGAAAGAAGCCCGGGACCGGCACTTAGCTTCGGAGAGCTGCGTATCTGCGTCTTCTGCGTGTCTTGCCGCTCTACACTCAGCAAAAAGCTTTTCCACCATATCTTGCAAGGAGAAACTCTGCCAGGAAAGAAAACATCCAAAATCTTGTTCTAAAGCTTGCACGGGGGTCTGCAAAGAGTTTGGCAAGAATGAAAGGTAGTTGTCCAAAACTCGTTCTTTTCCAATAGAATAACCATGGAAAAGGCAGGAGAGTGGTAAAGTACTGTTTTCTCTAAGGCTGAAGGCTGCCCACACTGTGCCTGTGTGCTGCAGCTTGCATCTTCGCCTTTGGGAAGCTGCCGCTCGCCGATTCTCCCGGAGGCGAAGAAGCGGCTTCTTCGCACACAGAGCATTGTGGCGAGCGCAGGGAGCTCCTGAGAGCGGTTTGTGCCGAAAGAAGCCCGGGACCGGCACTTAGCTTCGGAGAGCTGCGTATCTGCGTCTTCTGCGTGTCTTGCCGCTCTACACTCAGCAAAAAGCTTTTCCACCATATCTTGCAAGGAGAAACTCTGCCAGGAAAGAAAACATCCAAAATCTTGTTCTAAAGCTTGCAAGGGGGTCTGCAAAGCGTTTGGCAAGAATGAAAGGTAGTTGTCCAAAACTCGTTCTTTTCCAATAGAATAACCATGGAAAAGGCAGGAGAGTGGTAAAGACCTGTTTTCTCTAAGTCTGAAGGCTGCCCACACTGTGCCTGCGTGCTGCAGCTTGCATCTTCGCCTTTGGGAAGCTGCCGCTCGCCGATTCTCCCGGAGGCGAAGAAGCGGCTTCTTCGCACACAGAGCATTGTGGCGAGCGCAGGGAGCTCCTGAGAGCGGTTTGTGCCGAAAGAAGCCCGGGACCGGCACTTAGCTTCGGAGAGCTGCGTATCTGCGTCTTCTGCGTGTCTTGCCGCTCTACACTCAGCAAAAAGCTTTTCCACCATATCTTGCAAGGAGAAACTCTGCCAGGAAAGAAAACATCCAAAATCTTGTTCTAAAGCTTGCACGGGGGTCTGCAAAGAGTTTGGCAAGAATGAAAGGTAGTTGTCCAAAACTCGTTCTTTTCCAATAGAATAACCATGGAAAAGGCAGGAGAGTGGTAAAGTACTGTTTTCTCGAAGTCTGAAGGCTGCCCACACTGTGCCTGTGTGCTGCAGCTTGCATCTTCGCCTTTGGGAAGCTGCCGCTCGCCGATTCTCCCGGAGGCGAAGAAGCGGCTTCTTCGCACACAGAGCATTGTGGCGAGCGCAGGGAGCTCCTGAGAGCGGTTTGTGCCGAAAGAAGCCCGGGACCGGCACTTAGCTTCGGAGAGCTGCGTATCTGCGTCTTCTGCGTGTCTTGCCGCTCTACACTCAGCAAAAAGCTTTTCCAGCATATCTTGCAAGGAGAAACTCTGCCAGGAAAGAAAACATCCAAAATCTTGTTCTAAAGCTTGCACGGGGGTCTGCAAAGAGTTTGGCAAGAATGAAAGGTAGTTGTCCAAAACTCGTTCTTTTCCAATAGAATAACCATGGAAAAGGCAGGAGAGTGGTAAAGTACTGTTTTCTCGAAGTCTGAAGGCTGCCCACACTGTGCCTGTGTGCTGCAGCTTGCATCTTCGCCTTTGGGAAGCTGCCGCTCGCCGATTCTCCCGGAGGCGAAGAAGCGGCTTCTTCGCACACAGAGCATTGTGGCGAGCGCAGGGAGCTCCTGAGAGCGGTTTGTGCCGAAAGAAGCCCGGGACCGGCACTTAGCTTCGGAGAGCTGCGTATCTGCGTCTTCTGCGTGTCTTGCCGCTCTACACTCAGCAAAAAGCTTTTCCACCATATCTTGCAAGGAGAAACTCTGCCAGGAAAGAAAACATCCAAAATCTTGTTCTAAAGCTTGCACGGGGGTCTGCAAAGAGTTTGGCAAGAATGAAAGGTAGTTGTCCAAAACTCGTTCTTTTCCAATAGAATAACCATGAAAAAGGCAGGAGAGTGGTAAAGTACTGTTTTCTCTAAGTCTGAAGGCTGCCCACACTGTGCCTGCGTGCTGCAGCTTGCATCTTCGCCTTTGGGAAGCTGCCGCTCGCCGATTCTCCAGGAGGCGAAGAAGCGGCTTCTTCGCACACAGAGCATTGTGGCGAGCGCAGGGAGCTCCTGAGAGCGGTTTGTGCCGAAAGAAGCCCGGGACCGGCACTTAGCTTCGGAGAGCTGCGTATCTGCGTCTTCTGCGTGTCTTGCCGCTCTACACTCAGCAAAAAGCTTTTCCACCATATCTTGCAAGGAGAAACTCTGCCAGGAAAGAAAACATCCAAAATCTTGTTCTAAAGCTTGCACGGGGGTCTGCAAAGAGTTTGGCAAGAATGAAAGGTAGTTGTCCAAAACTCGTTCTTTTCCAATAGAATAACCATGGAAAAGGCAGGAGAGTGGTAAAGTACTGTTTTCTCGAAGTCTGAAGGCTGCCCACACTGTGCCTGTGTGCTGCAGCTTGCATCTTCGCCTTTGGGAAGCTGCCGCTCGCCGATTCTCCCGGAGGCGAAGAAGCGGCTTCTTCGCACACAGAGCATTGTGGCGAGCGCAGGGAGCTCCTGAGAGCGGTTTGTGCCGAAAGAAGCCCGGGACCGGCACTTAGCTTCGGAGAGCTGCGTATCTGCGTCTTCTGCGTGTCTTGCCGCTCTACACTCAGCAAAAAGCTTTTCCACCATATCTTGCAAGGAGAAACTCTGCCAGGAAAGAAAACATCCAAAATCTTGTTCTAAAGCTTGCACGGGGGTCTGCAAAGAGTTTGGCAAGAATGAAAGGTAGTTGTCCAAAACTCGTTCTTTTCCAATAGAATAACCATGGAAAAGGCAGGAGAGTGGTAAAGTACTGTTTTCTCTAAGTCTGAAGGCTGCCCACACTGTGCCTGCGTGCTGCAGCTTGCATCTTCGCCTTTGGGAAGCTGCCGCTCGCCGATTCTCCCGGAGGCGAAGAAGCGGCTTCTTCGCACACAGAGCATTGTGGCGAGCGCAGGGAGCTCCTGAGAGCGGTTTGTGCCGAAAGAAGCCCGGGACCGGCACTTAGCTTCGGAGAGCTGCGTATCTGCGTCTTCTGCGTGTCTTGCCGCTCTACACTCAGCAAAAAGCTTTTCCACCATATCTTGCAAGGAGAAACTCTGCCAGGAAAGAAAACATCCAAAATCTTGTTCTAAAGCTTGCACGGGGGTCTGCAAAGAGTTTGGCAAGAATGAAAGGTAGTTGTCCAAAACTCGTTCTTTTCCAATAGAATAACCATGGAAAAGGCAGGAGAGTGGTAAAGTACTGTTTTCTCTAAGTCTGAAGGCTGCCCACACTGTGCCTGTGTGCTGCAGCTTGCATCTTCGCCTTTGGGAAGCTGCCGCTCGCCGATTCTCCCGGAGGCGAAGAAGCGGCTTCTTCGCACACAGAGCATTGTGGCGAGCGCAGGGAGCTCCTGAGAGCGGTTTGTGCCGAAAGAAGCCCGGGACCGGCACTTAGCTTCGGAGAGCTGCGTATCTGCGTCTTCTGCGTGTCTTGCCGCTCTACACTCAGCAAAAAGCTTTTCCAGCATATCTTGCAAGGAGAAACTCTGCCAGGAAAGAAAACATCCAAAATCTTGTTCTAAAGCTTGCACGGGGGTCTGCAAAGAGTTTGGCAAGAATGAAAGGTAGTTGTCCAAAACTCGTTCTTTTCCAATAGAATAACCATGGAAAAGGCAGGAGAGTGGTAAAGTACTGTTTTCTCGAAGTCTGAAGGCTGCCCACACTGTGCCTGTGTGCTGCAGCTTGCATCTTCGCCTTTGGGAAGCTGCCGCTCGCCGATTCTCCCGGAGGCGAAGAAGCGGCTTCTTCGCACACAGAGCATTGTGGCGAGCGCAGGGAGCTCCTGAGAGCGGTTTGTGCCGAAAGAAGCCCGGGACCGGCACTTAGCTTCGGAGAGCTGCGTATCTGCGTCTTCTGCGTGTCTTGCCGCTCTACACTCAGCAAAAAGCTTTTCCACCATATCTTGCAAGGAGAAACTCTGCCAGGAAAGAAAACATCCAAAATCTTGTTCTAAAGCTTGCACGGGGGTCTGCAAAGAGTTTGGCAAGAATGAAAGGTAGTTGTCCAAAACTCGTTCTTTTCCAATAGAATAACCATGAAAAAGGCAGGAGAGTGGTAAAGTACTGTTTTCTCTAAGTCTGAAGGCTGCCCACACTGTGCCTGCGTGCTGCAGCTTGCATCTTCGCCTTTGGGAAGCTGCCGCTCGCCGATTCTCCAGGAGGCGAAGAAGCGGCTTCTTCGCACACAGAGCATTGTGGCGAGCGCAGGGAGCTCCTGAGAGCGGTTTGTGCCGAAAGAAGCCCGGGACCGGCACTTAGCTTCGGAGAGCTGCGTATCTGCGTCTTCTGCGTGTCTTGCCGCTCTACACTCAGCAAAAAGCTTTTCCACCATATCTTGCAAGGAGAAACTCTGCCAGGAAAGAAAACATCCAAAATCTTGTTCTAAAGCTTGCACGGGGGTCTGCAAAGAGTTTGGCAAGAATGAAAGGTAGTTGTCCAAAACTCGTTCTTTTCCAATAGAATAACCATGGAAAAGGCAGGAGAGTGGTAAAGTACTGTTTTCTCGAAGTCTGAAGGCTGCCCACACTGTGCCTGTGTGCTGCAGCTTGCATCTTCGCCTTTGGGAAGCTGCCGCTCGCCGATTCTCCCGGAGGCGAAGAAGCGGCTTCTTCGCACACAGAGCATTGTGGCGAGCGCAGGGAGCTCCTGAGAGCGGTTTGTGCCGAAAGAAGCCCGGGACCGGCACTTAGCTTCGGAGAGCTGCGTATCTGCGTCTTCTGCGTGTCTTGCCGCTCTACACTCAGCAAAAAGCTTTTCCACCATATCTTGCAAGGAGAAACTCTGCCAGGAAAGAAAACATCCAAAATCTTGTTCTAAAGCTTGCACGGGGGTCTGCAAAGAGTTTGGCAAGAATGAAAGGTAGTTGTCCAAAACTCGTTCTTTTCCAATAGAATAACCATGGAAAAGGCAGGAGAGTGGTAAAGTACTGTTTTCTCTAAGTCTGAAGGCTGCCCACACTGTGCCTGCGTGCTGCAGCTTGCATCTTCGCCTTTGGGAAGCTGCCGCTCGCCGATTCTCCCGGAGGCGAAGAAGCGGCTTCTTCGCACACAGAGCATTGTGGCGAGCGCAGGGAGCTCCTGAGAGCGGTTTGTGCCGAAAGAAGCCCGGGACCGGCACTTAGCTTCGGAGAGCTGCGTATCTGCGTCTTCTGCGTGTCTTGCCGCTCTACACTCAGCAAAAAGCTTTTCCACCATATCTTGCAAGGAGAAACTCTGCCAGGAAAGAAAACATCCAAAATCTTGTTCTAAAGCTTGCACGGGGGTCTGCAAAGAGTTTGGCAAGAATGAAAGGTAGTTGTCCAAAACTCGTTCTTTTCCAATAGAATAACCATGGAAAAGGCAGGAGAGTGGTAAAGTACTGTTTTCTCGAAGTCTGAAGGCTGCCCACACTGTGCCTGTGTGCTGCAGCTTGCATCTTCGCCTTTGGGAAGCTGCCGCTCGCCGATTCTCCCGGAGGCGAAGAAGCGGCTTCTTCGCACACAGAGCATTGTGGCGAGCGCAGGGAGCTCCTGAGAGCGGTTTGTGCCGAAAGAAGCCCGGGACCGGCACTTAGCTTCGGAGAGCTGCGTATCTGCGTCTTCTGCGTGTCTTGCCGCTCTACACTCAGCCAAAAGCTTTTCCACCATATCTTGCAAGGAGAAACTCTGCCAGGAAAGAAAACATCCAAAATCTTGTTCTAAAGCTTGCACGGGGGTCTGCAAAGAGTTTGGCAAGAATGAAAGGTAGTTGTCCAAAACTCGTTCTTTTCCAATAGAATAACCATGGAAAAGGCAGGAGAGTGGTAAAGTACTGTTTTCTCTAAGTCTGAAGGCTGCCCACACTGTGCCTGTGTGCTGCAGCTTGCATCTTCGCCTTTGGGAAGCTGCCGCTCGCCGATTCTCCAGGAGGCGAAGAAGCTGCTTCTTCGCACACAGAGCATTGTGGCGAGCGCAGGGAGCTCCTGAGAGCGGTTTGTGCCGAAAGAAGCCCGGGACCGGCACTTAGCTTCGGAGAGCTGCGTATCTGCGTCTTCTGCGTGTCTTGCCGCTCTACACTCAGCAAAAAGCTTTTCCAGCATATCTTGCAAGGAGAAACTCTGCCAGGAAAGAAAACATCCAAAATCTTGTTCTAAAGCTTGCACGGGGGTCTGCAAAGAGTTTGGCAAGAATGAAAGGTAGTTGTCCAAAACTCGTTCTTTTCCAATAGAATAACCATGAAAAAGGCAGGAGAGTGGTAAAGTACTGTTTTCTCTAAGTCTGAAGGCTGCCCACACTGTGCCTGCGGCTGCAGCTTGCATCTTCGCCTTTGGGAAGCTGCCGCTCGCCGATTCTCCCGGAGGCGAAGAAGCGGCTTCTTCGCACACAGAGCATTGTGGCGAGCGCAGGGAGCTCCTGAGAGCGGTTTGTGCCGAAAGAAGCCCGGGACCGGCACTTAGCTTCGGAGAGCTGCGTATCTGCGTCTTCTGCGTGTCTTGCCGCTCTACACTCAGCAAAAAGCTTTTCCACCATATCTTGCAAGGAGAAACTCTGCCAGGAAAGAAAACATCCAAAATCTTGTTCTAAAGCTTGCACGGGGGTCTGCAAAGAGTTTGGCAAGAATGAAAGGTAGTTGTCCAAAACTCGTTCTTTTCCAATAGAATAACCATGGAAAAGGCAGGAGAGTGGTAAAGTACTGTTTTCTCTAAGTCTGAAGGCTGCCCACACTGTGCCTGTGTGCTGCAGCTTGCATCTTCGCCTTTGGGAAGCTGCCGCTCGCCGATTCTCCCGGAGGCGAAGAAGCGGCTTCTTCGCACACAGAGCATTGTGGCGAGCGCAGGGAGCTCCTGAGAGCGGTTTGTGCCGAAAGAAGCCCGGGACCGGCACTTAGCTTCGGAGAGCTGCGTATCTGCGTCTTCTGCGTGTCTTGCCGCTCTACACTCAGCAAAAAGCTTTTCCACCATATCTTGCAAGGAGAAACTCTGCCAGGAAAGAAAACATCCAAAATCTTGTTCTAAAGCTTGCACGGGGGGCTGCAAAGAGTTTGGCAAGAATGAAAGGTAGTTGTCCAAAACTCGTTCTTTTCCAATAGAATAACCATGGAAAAGGCAGGAGAGTGGTAAAGTACTGTTTTCTCTAAGTCTGAAGGCTGCCCACACTGTGCCTGTGTGCTGCAGCTTGCATCTTCGCCTTTGGGAAGCTGCCGCTCGCCGATTCTCCCGGAGGCGAAGAAGCGGCTTCTTCGCACACAGAGCATTGTGGCGAGCGCAGGGAGCTCCTGAGAGCGGTTTGTGCCGAAAGAAGCCCGGGACCGGCACTTAGCTTCGGAGAGCTGCGTATCTGCGTCTTCTGCGTGTCTTGCCGCTCTACACTCAGCAAAAAGCTTTTCCACCATATCTTGCAAGGAGAAACTCTGCCAGGAAAGAAAACATCCAAAATCTTGTTCTAAAGCTTGCACGGGGGTCTGCAAAGAGTTTGGCAAGAATGAAAGGTAGTTGTCCAAAACTCGTTCTTTTCCAATAGAATAACCATGGAAAAGGCAGGAGAGTGGTAAAGTACTGTTTTCTCTAAGTCTGAAGGCTGCCCACACTGTGCCTGTGTGCTGCAGCTTGCATCTTCGCCTTTGGGAAGCTGCCGCTCGCCGATTCTCCCGGAGGCGAAGAAGCGGCTTCTTCGCACACAGAGCATTGTGGCGAGCGCAGGGAGCTCCTGAGAGCGGTTTGTGCCGAAAGAAGCCCGGGACCGGCACTTAGCTTCGGAGAGCTGCGTATCTGCGTCTTCTGCGTGTCTTGCCGCTCTACACTCAGCAAAAAGCTTTTCCACCATATCTTGCAAGGAGAAACTCTGCCAGGAAAGAAAACATCCAAAATCTTCTTCTAAAGCTTGCACGGGGGTCTGCAAAGAGTTTGGCAAGAATGAAAGGTAGTTGTCCAAAACTCGTTCTTTTCCAATAGAATAACCATGGAAAAGGCAGGAGAGTGGTAAAGTACTGTTTTCTCTAAGTCTGAAGGCTGCCCACACTGTGCCTGTGTGCTGCAGCTTGCATCTTCGCCTTTGGGAAGCTGCCGCTCGCCGATTCTCCCGGAGGCGAAGAAGCGGCTTCTTCGCACACAGAGCATTGTGGCGAGCGCGGGGAGCTCCTGAGAGCGGTTTGTGCCGAAAGAAGCCCGGGACCGGCACTTAGCTTCGGAGAGCTGCGTATCTGCGTCTTCTGCGTGTCTTGCCGCTCTACACTCAGCAAAAAGCTTTTCCACCATATCTTGCAAGGAGAAACTCTGCCAGGAAAGAAAACATCCAAAATCTTGTTCTAAAGCTTGCACGGGGGTCTGCAAAGAGTTTGGCAAGAATGAAAGGTAGTTGTCCAAAACTCGTTCTTTTCCAATAGAATAACCATGGAAAAGGCAGGAGAGTGGTAAAGTACTGTTTTCTCGAAGTCTGAAGGCTGCCCACACTGTGCCTGTGTGCTGCAGCTTGCATCTTCGCCTTTGGGAAGCTGCCGCTCGCCGATTCTCCCGGAGGCGAAGAAGCGGCTTCTTCGCACACAGAGCATTGTGGCGAGCGCAGGGAGCTCCTGAGAGCGGTTTGTGCCGAAAGAAGCCCGGGACCGGCACTTAGCTTCGGAGAGCTGCGTATCTGCGTCTTCTGCGTGTCTTGCCGCTCTACACTCAGCAAAAAGCTTTTCCACCATATCTTGCAAGGAGAAACTCTGCCAGGAAAGAAAACATCCAAAATCTTCTTCTAAAGCTTGCACGGGGGTCTGCAAAGAGTTTGGCAAGAATGAAAGGTAGTTGTCCAAAACTCGTTCTTTTCCAATAGAATAACCATGGAAAAGGCAGGAGAGTGGTAAAGTACTGTTTTCTCTAAGTCTGAAGGCTGCCCACACTGTGCCTGTGTGCTGCAGCTTGCATCTTCGCCTTTGGGAAGCTGCCGCTCGCCGATTCTCCCGGAGGCGAAGAAGCGGCTTCTTCGCACACAGAGCATTGTGGCGAGCGCAGGGAGCTCCTGAGAGCGGTTTGTGCCGAAAGAAGCCCGGGACCGGCACTTAGCTTCGGAGAGCTGCGTATCTGCGTCTTCTGCGTGTCTTGCCGCTCTACACTCAGCAAAAAGCTTTTCCACCATATCTTGCAAGGAGAAACTCTGCCAGGAAAGAAAACATCCAAAATCTTGTTCTAAAGCTTGCACGGGGGTCTGCAAAGAGTTTGGCAAGAATGAAAGGTAGTTGTCCAAAACTCGTTCTTTTCCAATAGAATAACCATGGAAAAGGCAGGAGAGTGGTAAAGTACTGTTTTCTCTAAGTTTGAAGGCTGCCCACACTGTGCCGGTGTGCTGCAGCTTGCATCTTCGCCTTTGGGAAGCTGCCGCTCGCCGATTCTCCAGGAGGCGAAGAAGCGGTTTCTTCGCACACAGAGCATTGTGGCGAGCGCAGGGAGCTCCTGAGAGCGGTTTGTGCCGAAAGAAGCCCGGGACCGGCACTTAGCTTCGGAGAGCTGCGTATCTGCGTCTTCTGCGTGTCTTGCCGCTCTACACTCAGCAAAAAGCTTTTCCACCATATCTTGCAAGGAGAAACTCTGCCAGGAAAGAAAACATCCAAAATCTTGTTCTAAAGCTTGCACGGGGGTCTGCAAAGAGTTTGGCAAGAATGAAAGGTAGTTGTCCAAAACTCGTTCTTTTCCAATAGAATAACCATGGAAAAGGCAGGAGAGTGGTAAAGTACTGTTTTCTCTAAGTCTGAAGGCTGCCCACACTGTGCCTGTGTGCTGCAGCTTGCATCTTCGCCTTTGGGAAGCTGCCGCTCGCCGATTCTCCCGGAGGCGAAGAAGCGGCTTCTTCGCACACAGAGCATTGTGGCGAGCGCAGGGAGCTCCTGAGAGCGGTTTGTGCCGAAAGAAGCCCGGGACCGGCACTTAGCTTCGGAGAGCTGCGTATCTGCGTCTTCTGCGTGTCTTGCCGCTCTACACTCAGCAAAAAGCTTTTCCACCATATCTTGCAAGGAGAAACTCTGCCAGGAAAGAAAACATCCAAAATCTTCTTCTAAAGCTTGCACGGGGGTCTGCAAAGAGTTTGGCAAGAATGAAAGGTAGTTGTCCAAAACTCGTTCTTTTCCAATAGAATAACCATGGAAAAGGCAGGAGAGTGGTAAAGTACTGTTTTCTCTAAGTCTGAAGGCTGCCCACACTGTGCCTGTGTGCTGCAGCTTGCATCTTCGCCTTTGGGAAGCTGCCGCTCGCCGATTCTCCCGGAGGCGAAGAAGCGGCTTCTTCGCACACAGAGCATTGTGGCGAGCGCAGGGAGCTCCTGAGAGCGGTTTGTGCCGAAAGAAGCCCGGGACCGGCACTTAGCTTCGGAGAGCTGCGTATCTGCGTCTTCTGCGTGTCTTGCCGCTCTACACTCAGCAAAAAGCTTTTCCACCATATCTTGCAAGGAGAAACTCTGCCAGGAAAGAAAACATCCAAAATCTTCTTCTAAAGCTTGCACGGGGGTCTGCAAAGAGTTTGGCAAGAATGAAAGGTAGTTGTCCAAAACTCGTTCTTTTCCAATAGAATAACCATGGAAAAGGCAGGAGAGTGGTAAAGTACTGTTTTCTCGAAGTCTGAAGGCTGCCCACACTGTGCCTGTGTGCTGCAGCTTGCATCTTCGCCTTTGGGAAGCTGCCGCTCGCCGATTCTCCCGGAGGCGAAGAAGCGGCTTCTTCGCACACAGAGCATTGTGGCGAGCGCAGGGAGCTCCTGAGAGCGGTTTGTGCCGAAAGAAGCCCGGGACCGGCACTTAGCTTCGGAGAGCTGCGTATCTGCGTCTTCTGCGTGTCTTGCCGCTCTACACTCAGCAAAAAGCTTTTCCACCATATCTTGCAAGGAGAAACTCTGCCAGGAAAGAAAACATCCAAAATCTTGTTCTAAAGCTTGCACGGGGGTCTGCAAAGAGTTTGGCAAGAATGAAAGGTAGTTGTCCAAAACTCGTTCTTTTCCAATAGAATAACCATGGAAAAGGCAGGAGAGTGGTAAAGTACTGTTTTCTCGAAGTCTGAAGGCTGCCCACACTGTGCCTGTGTGCTGCAGCTTGCATCTTCGCCTTTGGGAAGCTGCCGCTCGCCGATTCTCCCGGAGGCGAAGAAGCGGCTTCTTCGCACACAGAGCATTGTGGCGAGCGCAGGGAGCTCCTGAGAGCGGTTTGTGCCGAAAGAAGCCCGGGACCGGCACTTAGCTTCGGAGAGCTGCGTATCTGCGTCTTCTGCGTGTCTTGCCGCTCTACACTCAGCAAAAAGCTTTTCCACCATATCTTGCAAGGAGAAACTCTGCCAGGAAAGAAAACATCCAAAATCTTGTTCTAAAGCTTGCACGGGGGTCTGCAAAGAGTTTGGCAAGAATGAAAGGTAGTTGTCCAAAACTCGTTCTTTTCCAATAGAATAACCATGGAAAAGGCAGGAGAGTGGTAAAGTACTGTTTTCTCGAAGTCTGAAGGCTGCCCACACTGTGCCTGTGTGCTGCAGCTTGCATCTTCGCCTTTGGGAAGCTGCCGCTCGCCGATTCTCCCGGAGGCGAAGAAGCGGCTTCTTCGCACACACAGCATTGTGGCGAGCGCAGGGAGCTCCTGAGAGCGGTTTGTGCCGAAAGAAGCCCGGGACCGGCACTTAGCTTCGGAGAGCTGCGTATCTGCGTCTTCTGCGTGTCTTGCCGCTCTACACTCAGCAAAAAGCTTTTCCACCATATCTTGCAAGGAGAAACTCTGCCAGGAAAGAAAACATCCAAAATCTTGTTCTAAAGCTTGCACGGGGGTCTGCAAAGAGTTTGGCAAGAATGAAAGGTAGTTGTCCAAAACTCGTTCTTTTCCAATAGAATAACCATGGAAAAGGCAGGAGAGTGGTAAAGTACTGTTTTCTCGAAGTCTGAAGGCTGCCCACACTGTGCCTGTGTGCTGCAGCTTGCATCTTCGCCTTTGGGAAGCTGCCGCTCGCCGATTCTCCCGGAGGCGAAGAAGCGGCTTCTTCGCACACAGAGCATTGTGGCGAGCGCAGGGAGCTCCTGAGAGCGGTTTGTGCCGAAAGAAGCCCGGGACCGGCACTTAGCTTCGGAGAGCTGCGTATCTGCGTCTTCTGCGTGTCTTGCCGCTCTACACTCAGCAAAAAGTTTTTCCACCATATCTTGCAAGGAGAAACTCTGCCAGGAAAGAAAACATCCAAAATCTTGTTCTAAAGCTTGCAAGGGGGTCTGCAAAACGTTTGGCAAGAATGAAAGGTAGTTGTCCAAAACTCGTTCTTTTCCAATAGAATAACCATGGAAAAGGCAGGAGAGTGGTAAAGTACTGTTTTCTCTAAGTCTGAAGGCTGCCCACACTGTGCCTGCGTGCTGCAGCTTGCATCTTCGCCTTTGGGAAGCTGCCGCTCGCCGATTCTCCCGGAGGCGAAGAAGCGGCTTCTTCGCACACAGAGCATTGTGGCGAGCGCAGGGAGCTCCTGAGAGCGGTTTGTGCCGAAAGAAGCCCGGGACCGGCACTTAGCTTCGGAGAGCTGCGTATGTGCGTCTTCTGCGTGTCTTGCCGCTCTACACTCAGCAAAAAGCTTTTCCACCATATCTTGCAAGGAGAAACTCTGCCAGGAAAGAAAACATCCAAAATCTTCTTCTAAAGCTTGCACGGGGGTCTGCAAAGAGTTTGGCAAGAATGAAAGGTAGTTGTCCAAAACTCGTTCTTTTCCAATAGAATAACCATGGAAAAGGCAGGAGAGTGGTAAAGTACTGTTTTCTCTAAGTCTGAAGGCTGCCCACACTGTGCCTGTGTGCTGCAGCTTGCATCTTCGCCTTTGGGAAGCTGCCGCTCGCCGATTCTCCCGGAGGCGAAGAAGCGGCTTCTTCGCACACAGAGCATTGTGGCGAGCGCAGGGAGCTCCTGAGAGCGGTTTGTGCCGAAAGAAGCCCGGGACCGGCACTTAGCTTCGGAGAGCTGCGTATCTGCGTCTTCTGCGTGTCTTGCCGCTCTACACTCAGCAAAAAGCTTTTCCACCATATCTTGCAAGGAGAAACTCTGCCAGGAAAGAAAACATCCAAAATCTTCTTCTAAAGCTTGCACGGGGGTCTGCAAAGAGTTTGGCAAGAATGAAAGGTAGTTGTCCAAAACTCGTTCTTTTCCAATAGAATAACCATGGAAAAGGCAGGAGAGTGGTAAAGTACTGTTTTCTCTAAGTCTGAAGGCTGCCCACACTGTGCCTGTGTGCTGCAGCTTGCATCTTCGCCTTTGGGAAGCTGCCGCTCGCCGATTCTCCCGGAGGCGAAGAAGCGGCTTCTTCGCACACAGAGCATTGTGGCGAGCGCAGGGAGCTCCTGAGAGCGGTTTGTGCCGAAAGAAGCCCGGGACCGGCACTTAGCTTCGGAGAGCTGCGTATCTGCGTCTTCTGCGTGTCTTGCCGCTCTACACTCAGCAAAAAGCTTTTCCACCATATCTTGCAAGGAGAAACTCTGCCAGGAAAGAAAACATCCAAAATCTTGTTCTAAAGCTTGCAAGGGGGTCTGCAAAGCGTTTGGCAAGAATGAAAGGTAGTTGTCCAAAACTCGTTCTTTTCCAATAGAATAACCATGGAAAAGGCAGGAGAGTGGTAAAGTACTGTTTTCTCTAAGTCTGAAGGCTGCCCACACTGTGCCTGCGTGCTGCAGCTTGCATCTTCGCCTTTGGGAAGCTGCCGCTCGCCGATTCTCCCGGAGGCGAAGAAGCGGCTTCTTCGCACACAGAGCATTGTGGCGAGCGCAGGGAGCTCCTGAGAGCGGTTTGTGCCGAAAGAAGCCCGGGACCGGCACTTAGCTTCGGAGAGCTGCGTATCTGCGTCTTCTGCGTGTCTTGCCGCTCTACACTCAGCAAAAAGCTTTTCCACCATATCTTGCAAGGAGAAACTCTGCCAGGAAAGAAAACATCCAAAATCTTGTTCTAAAGCTTGCACGGGGGTCTGCAAAGAGTTTGGCAAGAATGAAAGGTAGTTGTCCAAAACTCGTTCTTTTCCAATAGAATAACCATGGAAAAGGCAGGAGAGTGGTAAAGTACTGTTTTCTCTAAGTCTGAAGGCTGCCCACACTGTGCCTGTGTGCTGCAGCTTGCATCTTCGCCTTTGGGAAGCTGCCGCTCGCCGATTCTCCCGGAGGCGAAGAAGCGGCTTCTTCGCACACAGAGCATTGTGGCGAGCGCAGGGAGCTCCTGAGAGCGGTTTGTGCCGAAAGAAGCCCGGGACCGGCACTTAGCTTCGGAGAGCTGCGTATCTGCGTCTTCTGCGTGTCTTGCCGCTCTACACTCAGCAAAAAGCTTTTCCACCATATCTTGCAAGGAGAAACTCTGCCAGGAAAGAAAACATCCAAAATCTTGTTCTAAAGCTTGCACGGGGGTCTGCAAAGAGTTTGGCAAGAATGAAAGGTAGTTGTCCAAAACTCGTTCTTTTCCAATAGAATAACCATGGAAAAGGCAGGAGAGTGGTAAAGTACTGTTTTCTCTAAGTCTGAAGGCTGCCCACACTGTGCCTGTGTGCTGCAGCTTGCATCTTCGCCTTTGGGAAGCTGCCGCTCGCCGATTCTCCAGGAGGCGAAGAAGCGGCTTCTTCGCACACAGAGCATTGTGGCGAGCGCAGGGAGCTCCTGAGAGCGGTTTGTGCCGAAAGAAGCCCGGGACCGGCACTTAGCTTCGGAGAGCTGCGTATCTGCGTCTTCTGCGTGTCTTGCCGCTCTACACTCAGCAAAAAGCTTTTCCACCATATCTTGCAAGGAGAAACTCTGCCAGGAAAGAAAACATCCAAAATCTTGTTCTAAAGCTTGCACGGGGGTCTGCAAAGAGTTTGGCAAGAATGAAAGGTAGTTGTCCAAAACTCGTTCTTTTCCAATAGAATAACCATGGAAAAGGCAGGAGAGTGGTAAAGTACTGTTTTCTCGAAGTCTGAAGGCTGCCCACACTGTGCCTGTGTGCTGCAGCTTGCATCTTCGCCTTTGGGAAGCTGCCGCTCGCCGATTCTCCCGGAGGCGAAGAAGCGGCTTCTTCGCACACAGAGCATTGTGGCGAGCGCAGGGAGCTCCTGAGAGCGGTTTGTGCCGAAAGAAGCCCGGGACCGGCACTTAGCTTCGGAGAGCTGCGTATCTGCGTCTTCTGCGTGTCTTGCCGCTCTACACTCAGCAAAAAGCTTTTCCACCATATCTTGCAAGGAGAAACTCTGCCAGGAAAGAAAACATCCAAAATCTTCTTCTAAAGCTTGCAAGGGGGTCTGCAAAGCGTTTGGCAAGAATGAAAGGTAGTTGTCCAAAACTCGTTCTTTTCCAATAGAATAACCATGGAAAAGGCAGGAGAGTGGTAAAGTACTGTTTTCTCTAAGTCTGAAGGCTGCCCACACTGTGCCTGTGTGCTGCAGCTTGCATCTTCGCCTTTGGGAAGCTGCCGCTCGCCGATTCTCCCGGAGGCGAAGAAGCGGCTTCTTCGCACACAGAGCATTGTGGCGAGCGCAGGGAGCTCCTGAGAGCGGTTTGTGCCGAAAGAAGCCCGGGACCGGCACTTAGCTTCGGAGAGCTGCGTATCTGCGTCTTCTGCGTGTCTTGCCGCTCTACACTCAGCAAAAAGCTTTTCCACCATATCTTGCAAGGAGAAACTCTGCCAGGAAAGAAAACATCCAAAATCTTGTTCTAAAGCTTGCACGGGGGTCTGCAAAGAGTTTGGCAAGAATGAAAGGTAGTTGTCCAAAACTCGTTCTTTTCCAATAGAATAACCATGGAAAAGGCAGGAGAGTGGTAAAGTACTGTTTTCTCTAAGTCTGAAGGCTGCCCACACTGTGCCTGTGTGCTGCAGCTTGCATCTTCGCCTTTGGGAAGCTGCCGCTCGCCGATTCTCCCGGAGGCGAAGAAGCGGCTTCTTCGCACACAGAGCATTGTGGCGAGCGCAGGGAGCTCCTGAGAGCGGTTTGTGCCGAAAGAAGCCCGGGACCGGCACTTAGCTTCGGAGAGCTGCGTATCTGCGTCTTCTGCGTGTCTTGCCGCTCTACACTCAGCAAAAAGCTTTTCCACCATATCTTGCAAGGAGAAACTCTGCCAGGAAAGAAAACATCCAAAATCTTGTTCTAAAGCTTGCACGGGGGTCTGCAAAGAGTTTGGCAAGAATGAAAGGTAGTTGTCCAAAACTCGTTCTTTTCCAATAGAATAACCATGGAAAAGGCAGGAGAGTGGTAAAGTACTGTTTTCTCGAAGTCTGAAGGCTGCCCACACTGTGCCTGTGTGCTGCAGCTTGCATCTTCGCCTTTGGGAAGCTGCCGCTCGCCGATTCTCCCGGAGGCGAAGAAGCGGCTTCTTCGCACACAGAGCATTGTGGCGAGCGCAGGGAGCTCCTGAGAGCGGTTTGTGCCGAAAGAAGCCCGGGACCGGCACTTAGCTTCGGAGAGCTGCGTATCTGCGTCTTCTGCGTGTCTTGCCGCTCTACACTCAGCAAAAAGCTTTTCCACCATATCTTGCAAGGAGAAACTCTGCCAGGAAAGAAAACATCCAAAATCTTGTTCTAAAGCTTGCACGGGGGTCTGCAAAGAGTTTGGCAAGAATGAAAGGTAGTTGTCCAAAACTCGTTCTTTTCCAATAGAATAACCATGGAAAAGGCAGGAGAGTGGTAAAGTACTGTTTTCTCGAAGTCTGAAGGCTGCCCACACTGTGCCTGTGTGCTGCAGCTTGCATCTTCGCCTTTGGGAAGCTGCCGCTCGCCGATTCTCCCGGAGGCGAAGAAGCGGCTTCTTCGCACACACAGCATTGTGGCGAGCGCAGGGAGCTCCTGAGAGCGGTTTGTGCCGAAAGAAGCCCGGGACCGGCACTTAGCTTCGGAGAGCTGCGTATCTGCGTCTTCTGCGTGTCTTGCCGCTCTACACTCAGCAAAAAGCTTTTCCACCATATCTTGCAAGGAGAAACTCTGCCAGGAAAGAAAACATCCAAAATCTTGTTCTAAAGCTTGCACGGGGGTCTGCAAAGAGTTTGGCAAGAATGAAAGGTAGTTGTCCAAAACTCGTTCTTTTCCAATAGAATAACCATGGAAAAGGCAGGAGAGTGGTAAAGTACTGTTTTCTCGAAGTCTGAAGGCTGCCCACACTGTGCCTGTGTGCTGCAGCTTGCATCTTCGCCTTTGGGAAGCTGCCGCTCGCCGATTCTCCCGGAGGCGAAGAAGCGGCTTCTTCGCACACAGAGCATTGTGGCGAGCGCAGGGAGCTCCTGAGAGCGGTTTGTGCCGAAAGAAGCCCGGGACCGGCACTTAGCTTCGGAGAGCTGCGTATCTGCGTCTTCTGCGTGTCTTGCCGCTCTACACTCAGCAAAAAGTTTTTCCACCATATCTTGCAAGGAGAAACTCTGCCAGGAAAGAAAACATCCAAAATCTTGTTCTAAAGCTTGCACGGGGGTCTGCAAAGAGTTTGGCAAGAATGAAAGGTAGTTGTCCAAAACTCGTTCTTTTCCAATAGAATAACCATGGAAAAGGCAGGAGAGTGGTAAAGTACTGTTTTCTCTAAGTCTGAAGGCTGCCCACACTGTGCCTGCGTGCTGCAGCTTGCATCTTCGCCTTTGGGAAGCTGCCGCTCGCCGATTCTCCCGGAGGCGAAGAAGCGGCTTCTTCGCACACAGAGCATTGTGGCGAGCGCAGGGAGCTCCTGAGAGCGGTTTGTGCCGAAAGAAGCCCGGGACCGGCACTTAGCTTCGGAGAGCTGCGTATCTGCGTCTTCTGCGTGTCTTGCCGCTCTACACTCAGCAAAAAGCTTTTCCACCATATCTTGCAAGGAGAAACTCTGCCAGGAAAGAAAACATCCAAAATCTTGTTCTAAAGCTTGCACGGGGGTCTGCAAAGAGTTTGGCAAGAATGAAAGGTAGTTGTCCAAAACTCGTTCTTTTCCAATAGAATAACCATGGAAAAGGCAGGAGAGTGGTAAAGTACTGTTTTCTCTAAGTCTGAAGGCTGCCCACACTGTGCCTGTGTGCTGCAGCTTGCATCTTCGCCTTTGGGAAGCTGCCGCTCGCCGATTCTCCCGGAGGCGAAGAAGCGGCTTCTTCGCACACAGAGCATTGTGGCGAGCGCAGGGAGCTCCTGAGAGCGGTTTGTGCCGAAAGAAGCCCGGGACCGGCACTTAGCTTCGGAGAGCTGCGTATCTGCGTCTTCTGCGTGTCTTGCCGCTCTACACTCAGCAAAAAGCTTTTCCACCATATCTTGCAAGGAGAAACTCTGCCAGGAAAGAAAACATCCAAAATCTTCTTCTAAAGCTTGCACGGGGGTCTGCAAAGAGTTTGGCAAGAATGAAAGGTAGTTGTCCAAAACTCGTTCTTTTCCAATAGAATAACCATGGAAAAGGCAGGAGAGTGGTAAAGTACTGTTTTCTCTAAGTCTGAAGGCTGCCCACACTGTGCCTGTGTGCTGCAGCTTGCATCTTCGCCTTTGGGAAGCTGCCGCTCGCCGATTCTCCCGGAGGCGAAGAAGCGGCTTCTTCGCACACAGAGCATTGTGGCGAGCGCAGGGAGCTCCTGAGAGCGGTTTGTGCCGAAAGAAGCCCGGGACCGGCACTTAGCTTCGGAGAGCTGCGTATCTGCGTCTTCTGCGTGTCTTGCCGCTCTACACTCAGCAAAAAGCTTTTCCACCATATCTTGCAAGGAGAAACTCTGCCAGGAAAGAAAACATCCAAAATCTTGTTCTAAAGCTTGCAAGGGGGTCTGCAAAGCGTTTGGCAAGAATGAAAGGTAGTTGTCCAAAACTCGTTCTTTTCCAATAGAATAACCATGGAAAAGGCAGGAGAGTGGTAAAGTACTGTTTTCTCTAAGTCTGAAGGCTGCCCACACTGTGCCTGCGTGCTGCAGCTTGCATCTTCGCCTTTGGGAAGCTGCCGCTCGCCGATTCTCCCGGAGGCGAAGAAGCGGCTTCTTCGCACACAGAGCATTGTGGCGAGCGCAGGGAGCTCCTGAGAGCGGTTTGTGCCGAAAGAAGCCCGGGACCGGCACTTAGCTTCGGAGAGCTGCGTATCTGCGTCTTCTGCGTGTCTTGCCGCTCTACACTCAGCAAAAAGCTTTTCCACCATATCTTGCAAGGAGAAACTCTGCCAGGAAAGAAAACATCCAAAATCTTCTTCTAAAGCTTGCACGGGGGTCTGCAAAGAGTTTGGCAAGAATGAAAGGTAGTTGTCCAAAACTCGTTCTTTTCCAATAGAATAACCATGGAAAAGGCAGGAGAGTGGTAAAGTACTGTTTTCTCTAAGTCTGAAGGCTGCCCACACTGTGCCTGTGTGCTGCAGCTTGCATCTTCGCCTTTGGGAAGCTGCCGCTCGCCGATTCTCCCGGAGGCGAAGAAGCGGCTTCTTCGCACACAGAGCATTGTGGCGAGCGCAGGGAGCTCCTGAGAGCGGTTTGTGCCGAAAGAAGCCCGGGACCGGCACTTAGCTTCGGAGAGCTGCGTATCTGCGTCTTCTGCGTGTCTTGCCGCTCTACACTCAGCAAAAAGCTTTTCCACCATATCTTGCAAGGAGAAACTCTGCCAGGAAAGAAAACATCCAAAATCTTGTTCTAAAGCTTGCACGGAGGTCTGCAAAGAGTTTGGCAAGAATGAAAGGTAGTTGTCCAAAACTCGTTCTTTTCCAATAGAATAACCATGGAAAAGGCAGGAGAGTGGTAAAGTACTGTTTTCTCGAAGTCTGAAGGCTGCCCACACTGTGCCTGTGTGCTGCAGCTTGCATCTTCGCCTTTGGGAAGCTGCCGCTCGCCGATTCTCCCGGAGGCGAAGAAGCGGCTTCTTCGCACACAGAGCATTGTGGCGAGCGCAGGGAGCTCCTGAGAGCGGTTTGTGCCGAAAGAAGCCCGGGACCGGCACTTAGCTTCGGAGAGCTGCGTATCTGCGTCTTCTGCGTGTCTTGCCGCTCTACACTCAGCAAAAAGCTTTTCCACCATATCTTGCAAGGAGAAACTCTGCCAGGAAAGAAAACATCCAAAATCTTGTTCTAAAGCTTGCACGGGGGTCTGCAAAGAGTTTGGCAAGAATGAAAGGTAGTTGTCCAAAACTCGTTCTTTTCCAATAGAATAACCATGGAAAAGGCAGGAGAGTGGTAAAGTACTGTTTTCTCTAAGTCTGAAGGCTGCCCACACTGTGCCTGTGTGCTGCAGCTTGCATCTTCGCCTTTGGGAAGCTGCCGCTCGCCGATTCTCCCGGAGGCGAAGAAGCGGCTTCTTCGCACACAGAGCATTGTGGCGAGCGCAGGGAGCTCCTGAGAGCGGTTTGTGCCGAAAGAAGCCCGGGACCGGCACTTAGCTTCGGAGAGCTGCGTATCTGCGTCTTCTGCGTGTCTTGCCGCTCTACACTCAGCAAAAAGCTTTTCCACCATATCTTGCAAGGAGAAACTCTGCCAGGAAAGAAAACATCCAAAATCTTGTTCTAAAGCTTGCAAGGGGGTCTGCAAAGCGTTTGGCAAGAATGAAAGGTAGTTGTCCAAAACTCGTTCTTTTCCAATAGAATAACCATGGAAAAGGCAGGAGAGTGGTAAAGTACTGTTTTCTCTAAGTCTGAAGGCTGCCCACACTGTGCCTGCGTGCTGCAGCTTGCATCTTCGCCTTTGGGAAGCTGCCGCTCGCCGATTCTCCCGGAGGCGAAGAAGCGGCTTCTTCGCACACAGAGCATTGTGGCGAGCGCAGGGAGCTCCTGAGAGCGGTTTGTGCCGAAAGAAGCCCGGGACCGGCACTTAGCTTCGGAGAGCTGCGTATCTGCGTCTTCTGCGTGTCTTGCCGCTCTACACTCAGCAAAAAGCTTTTCCACCATATCTTGCAAGGAGAAACTCTGCCAGGAAAGAAAACATCCAAAATCTTCTTCTAAAGCTTGCACGGGGGTCTGCAAAGAGTTTGGCAAGAATGAAAGGTAGTTGTCCAAAACTCGTTCTTTTCCAATAGAATAACCATGGAAAAGGCAGGAGAGTGGTAAAGTACTGTTTTCTCTAAGTTTGAAGGCTGCCCACACTGTGCCGGTGTGCTGCAGCTTGCATCTTCGCCTTTGGGAAGCTGCCGCTCGCCGATTCTCCAGGAGGCGAAGAAGCGGTTTCTTCGCACACAGAGCATTGTGGCGAGCGCAGGGAGCTCCTGAGAGCGGTTTGTGCCGAAAGAAGCCCGGGACCGGCACTTAGCTTCGGAGAGCTGCGTATCTGCGTCTTCTGCGTGTCTTGCCGCTCTACACTCAGCAAAAAGCTTTTCCACCATATCTTGCAAGGAGAAACTCTGCCAGGAAAGAAAACATCCAAAATCTTGTTCTAAAGCTTGCACGGGGGTCTGCAAAGAGTTTGGCAAGAATGAAAGGTAGTTGTCCAAAACTCGTTCTTTTCCAATAGAATAACCATGGAAAAGGCAGGAGAGTGGTAAAGTACTGTTTTCTCTAAGTCTGAAGGCTGCCCACACTGTGCCTGTGTGCTGCAGCTTGCATCTTCGCCTTTGGGAAGCTGCCGCTCGCCGATTCTCCCGGAGGCGAAGAAGCGGCTTCTTCGCACACAGAGCATTGTGGCGAGCGCAGGGAGCTCCTGAGAGCGGTTTGTGCCGAAAGAAGCCCGGGACCGGCACTTAGCTTCGGAGAGCTGCGTATCTGCGTCTTCTGCGTGTCTTGCCGCTCTACACTCAGCAAAAAGCTTTTCCACCATATCTTGCAAGGAGAAACTCTGCCAGGAAAGAAAACATCCAAAATCTTGTTCTAAAGCTTGCACGGGGGTCTGCAAAGAGTTTGGCAAGAATGAAAGGTAGTTGTCCAAAACTCGTTCTTTTCCAATAGAATAACCATGGAAAAGGCAGGAGAGTGGTAAAGTACTGTTTTCTCTAAGTCTGAAGGCTGCCCACACTGTGCCTGTGTGCTGCAGCTTGCATCTTCGCCTTTGGGAAGCTGCCGCTCGCCGATTCTCCCGGAGGCGAAGAAGCGGCTTCTTCGCACACAGAGCATTGTGGCGAGCGCAGGGAGCTCCTGAGAGCGGTTTGTGCCGAAAGAAGCCCGGGACCGGCACTTAGCTTCGGAGAGCTGCGTATCTGCGTCTTCTGCGTGTCTTGCCGCTCTACACTCAGCAAAAAGCTTTTCCACCATATCTTGCAAGGAGAAACTCTGCCAGGAAAGAAAACATCCAAAATCTTCTTCTAAAGCTTGCACGGGGGTCTGCAAAGAGTTTGGCAAGAATGAAAGGTAGTTGTCCAAAACTCGTTCTTTTCCAATAGAATAACCATGGAAAAGGCAGGAGAGTGGTAAAGTACTGTTTTCTCTAAGTCTGAAGGCTGCCCACACTGTGCCTGCGTGCTGCAGCTTGCATCTTCGCCTTTGGGAAGCTGCCGCTCGCCGATTCTCCCGGAGGCGAAGAAGCGGCTTCTTCGCACACAGAGCATTGTGGCGAGCGCAGGGAGCTCCTGAGAGCGGTTTGTGCCGAAAGAAGCCCGGGACCGGCACTTAGCTTCGGAGAGCTGCGTATCTGCGTCTTCTGCGTGTCTTGCCGCTCTACACTCAGCAAAAAGCTTTTCCACCATATCTTGCAAGGAGAAACTCTGCCAGGAAAGAAAACATCCAAAATCTTGTTCTAAAGCTTGCAAGGGGGTCTGCAAAGCGTTTGGCAAGAATGAAAGGTAGTTGTCCAAAACTCGTTCTTTTCCAATAGAATAACCATGGAAAAGGCAGGAGAGTGGTAAAGTACTGTTTTCTCTAAGTCTGAAGGCTGCCCACACTGTGCCTGCGTGCTGCAGCTTGCATCTTCGCCTTTGGGAAGCTGCCGCTCGCCGATTCTCCCGGAGGCGAAGAAGCGGCTTCTTCGCACACAGAGCATTGTGGCGAGCGCAGGGAGCTCCTGAGAGCGGTTTGTGCCGAAAGAAGCCCGGGACCGGCACTTAGCTTCGGAGAGCTGCGTATCTGCGTCTTCTGCGTGTCTTGCCGCTCTACACTCAGCAAAAAGCTTTTCCACCATATCTTGCAAGGAGAAACTCTGCCAGGAAAGAAAACATCCAAAATCTTCTTCTAAAGCTTGCACGGGGGTCTGCAAAGAGTTTGGCAAGAATGAAAGGTAGTTGTCCAAAACTCGTTCTTTTCCAATAGAATAACCATGGAAAAGGCAGGAGAGTGGTAAAGTACTGTTTTCTCGAAGTCTGAAGGCTGCCCACACTGTGCCTGTGTGCTGCAGCTTGCATCTTCGCCTTTGGGAAGCTGCCGCTCGCCGATTCTCCCGGAGGCGAAGAAGCGGCTTCTTCGCACACAGAGCATTGTGGCGAGCGCAGGGAGCTCCTGAGAGCGGTTTGTGCCGAAAGAAGCCCGGGACCGGCACTTAGCTTCGGAGAGCTGCGTATCTGCGTCTTCTGCGTGTCTTGCCGCTCTACACTCAGCAAAAAGCTTTTCCACCATATCTTGCAAGGAGAAACTCTGCCAGGAAAGAAAACATCCAAAATCTTCTTCTAAAGCTTGCACGGGGGTCTGCAAAGAGTTTGGCAAGAATGAAAGGTAGTTGTCCAAAACTCGTTCTTTTCCAATAGAATAACCATGGAAAAGGCAGGAGAGTGGTAAAGTACTGTTTTCTCTAAGTCTGAAGGCTGCCCACACTGTGCCTGTGTGCTGCAGCTTGCATCTTCGCCTTTGGGAAGCTGCCGCTCGCCGATTCTCCCGGAGGCGAAGAAGCGGCTTCTTCGCACACAGAGCATTGTGGCGAGCGCAGGGAGCTCCTGAGAGCGGTTTGTGCCGAAAGAAGCCCGGGACCGGCACTTAGCTTCGGAGAGCTGCGTATCTGCGTCTTCTGCGTGTCTTGCCGCTCTACACTCAGCAAAAAGCTTTTCCACCATATCTTGCAAGGAGAAACTCTGCCAGGAAAGAAAACATCCAAAATCTTGTTCTAAAGCTTGCAAGGGGGTCTGCAAAGCGTTTGGCAAGAATGAAAGGTAGTTGTCCAAAACTCGTTCTTTTCCAATAGAATAACCATGGAAAAGGCAGGAGAGTGGTAAAGTACTGTTTTCTCTAAGTCTGAAGGCTGCCCACACTGTGCCTGCGTGCTGCAGCTTGCATCTTCGCCTTTGGGAAGCTGCCGCTCGCCGATTCTCCCGGAGGCGAAGAAGCGGCTTCTTCGCACACAGAGCATTGTGGCGAGCGCAGGGAGCTCCTGAGAGCGGTTTGTGCCGAAAGAAGCCCGGGACCGGCACTTAGCTTCGGAGAGCTGCGTATCTGCGTCTTCTGCGTGTCTTGCCGCTCTACACTCAGCAAAAAGCTTTTCCACCATATCTTGCAAGGAGAAACTCTGCCAGGAAAGAAAACATCCAAAATCTTCTTCTAAAGCTTGCACGGGGGTCTGCAAAGAGTTTGGCAAGAATGAAAGGTAGTTGTCCAAAACTCGTTCTTTTCCAATAGAATAACCATGGAAAAGGCAGGAGAGTGGTAAAGTACTGTTTTCTCTAAGTCTGAAGGCTGCCCACACTGTGCCTGTGTGCTGCAGCTTGCATCTTCGCCTTTGGGAAGCTGCCGCTCGCCGATTCTCCCGGAGGCGAAGAAGCGGCTTCTTCGCACACAGAGCATTGTGGCGAGCGCAGGGAGCTCCTGAGAGCGGTTTGTGCCGAAAGAAGCCCGGGACCGGCACTTAGCTTCGGAGAGCTGCGTATCTGCGTCTTCTGCGTGTCTTGCCGCTCTACACTCAGCAAAAAGCTTTTCCACCATATCTTGCAAGGAGAAACTCTGCCAGGAAAGAAAACATCCAAAATCTTGTTCTAAAGCTTGCACGGAGGTCTGCAAAGAGTTTGGCAAGAATGAAAGGTAGTTGTCCAAAACTCGTTCTTTTCCAATAGAATAACCATGGAAAAGGCAGGAGAGTGGTAAAGTACTGTTTTCTCGAAGTCTGAAGGCTGCCCACACTGTGCCTGTGTGCTGCAGCTTGCATCTTCGCCTTTGGGAAGCTGCCGCTCGCCGATTCTCCCGGAGGCGAAGAAGCGGCTTCTTCGCACACAGAGCATTGTGGCGAGCGCAGGGAGCTCCTGAGAGCGGTTTGTGCCGAAAGAAGCCCGGGACCGGCACTTAGCTTCGGAGAGCTGCGTATCTGCGTCTTCTGCGTGTCTTGCCGCTCTACACTCAGCAAAAAGCTTTTCCACCATATCTTGCAAGGAGAAACTCTGCCAGGAAAGAAAACATCCAAAATCTTGTTCTAAAGCTTGCACGGGGGTCTGCAAAGAGTTTGGCAAGAATGAAAGGTAGTTGTCCAAAACTCGTTCTTTTCCAATAGAATAACCATGGAAAAGGCAGGAGAGTGGTAAAGTACTGTTTTCTCTAAGTCTGAAGGCTGCCCACACTGTGCCTGTGTGCTGCAGCTTGCATCTTCGCCTTTGGGAAGCTGCCGCTCGCCGATTCTCCCGGAGGCGAAGAAGCGGCTTCTTCGCACACAGAGCATTGTGGCGAGCGCAGGGAGCTCCTGAGAGCGGTTTGTGCCGAAAGAAGCCCGGGACCGGCACTTAGCTTCGGAGAGCTGCGTATCTGCGTCTTCTGCGTGTCTTGCCGCTCTACACTCAGCAAAAAGCTTTTCCACCATATCTTGCAAGGAGAAACTCTGCCAGGAAAGAAAACATCCAAAATCTTGTTCTAAAGCTTGCAAGGGGGTCTGCAAAGCGTTTGGCAAGAATGAAAGGTAGTTGTCCAAAACTCGTTCTTTTCCAATAGAATAACCATGGAAAAGGCAGGAGAGTGGTAAAGTACTGTTTTCTCTAAGTCTGAAGGCTGCCCACACTGTGCCTGCGTGCTGCAGCTTGCATCTTCGCCTTTGGGAAGCTGCCGCTCGCCGATTCTCCCGGAGGCGAAGAAGCGGCTTCTTCGCACACAGAGCATTGTGGCGAGCGCAGGGAGCTCCTGAGAGCGGTTTGTGCCGAAAGAAGCCCGGGACCGGCACTTAGCTTCGGAGAGCTGCGTATCTGCGTCTTCTGCGTGTCTTGCCGCTCTACACTCAGCAAAAAGCTTTTCCACCATATCTTGCAAGGAGAAACTCTGCCAGGAAAGAAAACATCCAAAATCTTCTTCTAAAGCTTGCACGGGGGTCTGCAAAGAGTTTGGCAAGAATGAAAGGTAGTTGTCCAAAACTCGTTCTTTTCCAATAGAATAACCATGGAAAAGGCAGGAGAGTGGTAAAGTACTGTTTTCTCTAAGTTTGAAGGCTGCCCACACTGTGCCGGTGTGCTGCAGCTTGCATCTTCGCCTTTGGGAAGCTGCCGCTCGCCGATTCTCCAGGAGGCGAAGAAGCGGTTTCTTCGCACACAGAGCATTGTGGCGAGCGCAGGGAGCTCCTGAGAGCGGTTTGTGCCGAAAGAAGCCCGGGACCGGCACTTAGCTTCGGAGAGCTGCGTATCTGCGTCTTCTGCGTGTCTTGCCGCTCTACACTCAGCAAAAAGCTTTTCCACCATATCTTGCAAGGAGAAACTCTGCCAGGAAAGAAAACATCCAAAATCTTGTTCTAAAGCTTGCACGGGGGTCTGCAAAGAGTTTGGCAAGAATGAAAGGTAGTTGTCCAAAACTCGTTCTTTTCCAATAGAATAACCATGGAAAAGGCAGGAGAGTGGTAAAGTACTGTTTTCTCTAAGTCTGAAGGCTGCCCACACTGTGCCTGTGTGCTGCAGCTTGCATCTTCGCCTTTGGGAAGCTGCCGCTCGCCGATTCTCCCGGAGGCGAAGAAGCGGCTTCTTCGCACACAGAGCATTGTGGCGAGCGCAGGGAGCTCCTGAGAGCGGTTTGTGCCGAAAGAAGCCCGGGACCGGCACTTAGCTTCGGAGAGCTGCGTATCTGCGTCTTCTGCGTGTCTTGCCGCTCTACACTCAGCAAAAAGCTTTTCCACCATATCTTGCAAGGAGAAACTCTGCCAGGAAAGAAAACATCCAAAATCTTGTTCTAAAGCTTGCACGGGGGTCTGCAAAGAGTTTGGCAAGAATGAAAGGTAGTTGTCCAAAACTCGTTCTTTTCCAATAGAATAACCATGGAAAAGGCAGGAGAGTGGTAAAGTACTGTTTTCTCTAAGTCTGAAGGCTGCCCACACTGTGCCTGTGTGCTGCAGCTTGCATCTTCGCCTTTGGGAAGCTGCCGCTCGCCGATTCTCCCGGAGGCGAAGAAGCGGCTTCTTCGCACACAGAGCATTGTGGCGAGCGCAGGGAGCTCCTGAGAGCGGTTTGTGCCGAAAGAAGCCCGGGACCGGCACTTAGCTTCGGAGAGCTGCGTATCTGCGTCTTCTGCGTGTCTTGCCGCTCTACACTCAGCAAAAAGCTTTTCCACCATATCTTGCAAGGAGAAACTCTGCCAGGAAAGAAAACATCCAAAATCTTCTTCTAAAGCTTGCACGGGGGTCTGCAAAGAGTTTGGCAAGAATGAAAGGTAGTTGTCCAAAACTCGTTCTTTTCCAATAGAATAACCATGGAAAAGGCAGGAGAGTGGTAAAGTACTGTTTTCTCTAAGTCTGAAGGCTGCCCACACTGTGCCTGCGTGCTGCAGCTTGCATCTTCGCCTTTGGGAAGCTGCCGCTCGCCGATTCTCCCGGAGGCGAAGAAGCGGCTTCTTCGCACACAGAGCATTGTGGCGAGCGCAGGGAGCTCCTGAGAGCGGTTTGTGCCGAAAGAAGCCCGGGACCGGCACTTAGCTTCGGAGAGCTGCGTATCTGCGTCTTCTGCGTGTCTTGCCGCTCTACACTCAGCAAAAAGCTTTTCCACCATATCTTGCAAGGAGAAACTCTGCCAGGAAAGAAAACATCCAAAATCTTGTTCTAAAGCTTGCAAGGGGGTCTGCAAAGCGTTTGGCAAGAATGAAAGGTAGTTGTCCAAAACTCGTTCTTTTCCAATAGAATAACCATGGAAAAGGCAGGAGAGTGGTAAAGTACTGTTTTCTCTAAGTCTGAAGGCTGCCCACACTGTGCCTGCGTGCTGCAGCTTGCATCTTCGCCTTTGGGAAGCTGCCGCTCGCCGATTCTCCCGGAGGCGAAGAAGCGGCTTCTTCGCACACAGAGCATTGTGGCGAGCGCAGGGAGCTCCTGAGAGCGGTTTGTGCCGAAAGAAGCCCGGGACCGGCACTTAGCTTCGGAGAGCTGCGTATCTGCGTCTTCTGCGTGTCTTGCCGCTCTACACTCAGCAAAAAGCTTTTCCACCATATCTTGCAAGGAGAAACTCTGCCAGGAAAGAAAACATCCAAAATCTTCTTCTAAAGCTTGCACGGGGGTCTGCAAAGAGTTTGGCAAGAATGAAAGGTAGTTGTCCAAAACTCGTTCTTTTCCAATAGAATAACCATGGAAAAGGCAGGAGAGTGGTAAAGTACTGTTTTCTCTAAGTCTGAAGGCTGCCCACACTGTGCCTGTGTGCTGCAGCTTGCATCTTCGCCTTTGGGAAGCTGCCGCTCGCCGATTCTCCCGGAGGCGAAGAAGCGGCTTCTTCGCACACAGAGCATTGTGGCGAGCGCAGGGAGCTCCTGAGAGCGGTTTGTGCCGAAAGAAGCCCGGGACCGGCACTTAGCTTCGGAGAGCTGCGTATCTGCGTCTTCTGCGTGTCTTGCCGCTCTACACTCAGCAAAAAGCTTTTCCACCATATCTTGCAAGGAGAAACTCTGCCAGGAAAGAAAACATCCAAAATCTTGTTCTAAAGCTTGCACGGGGGTCTGCAAAGAGTTTGGCAAGAATGAAAGGTAGTTGTCCAAAACTCGTTCTTTTCCAATAGAATAACCATGGAAAAGGCAGGAGAGTGGTAAAGTACTGTTTTCTCTAAGTCTGAAGGCTGCCCACACTGTGCCTGTGTGCTGCAGCTTGCATCTTCGCCTTTGGGAAGCTGCCGCTCGCCGATTCTCCCGGAGGCGAAGAAGCAGCTTCTTCGCACACAGAGCATTGTGGCGAGCGCAGGGAGCTCCTGAGAGCGGTTTGTGCCGAAAGAAGCCCGGGACCGGCACTTAGCTTCGGAGAGCTGCGTATCTGCGTCTTCTGCGTGTCTTGCCGCTCTACACTCAGCAAAAAGCTTTTCCACCATATCTTGCAAGGAGAAACTCTGCCAGGAAAGAAAACATCCAAAATCTTGTTCTAAAGCTTGCAAGGGGGTCTGCAAAGCGTTTGGCAAGAATGAAAGGTAGTTGTCCAAAACTCGTTCTTTTCCAATAGAATAACCATGGAAAAGGCAGGAGAGTGGTAAAGTACTGTTTTCTCTAAGTCTGAAGGCTGCCCACACTGTGCCTGCGTGCTGCAGCTTGCATCTTCGCCTTTGGGAAGCTGCCGCTCGCCGATTCTCCCGGAGGCGAAGAAGCGGCTTCTTCGCACACAGAGCATTGTGGCGAGCGCAGGGAGCTCCTGAGAGCGGTTTGTGCCGAAAGAAGCCCGGGACCGGCACTTAGCTTCGGAGAGCTGCGTATCTGCGTCTTCTGCGTGTCTTGCCGCTCTACACTCAGCAAAAAGCTTTTCCACCATATCTTGCAAGGAGAAACTCTGCCAGGAAAGAAAACATCCAAAATCTTGTTCTAAAGCTTGCACGGGGGTCTGCAAAGAGTTTGGCAAGAATGAAAGGTAGTTGTCCAAAACTCGTTCTTTTCCAATAGAATAACCATGGAAAAGGCAGGAGAGTGGTAAAGTACTGTTTTCTCTAAGTTTGAAGGCTGCCCACACTGTGCCGGTGTGCTGCAGCTTGCATCTTCGCCTTTGGGAAGCTGCCGCTCGCCGATTCTCCAGGAGGCGAAGAAGCGGTTTCTTCGCACACAGAGCATTGTGGCGAGCGCAGGGAGCTCCTGAGAGCGGTTTGTGCCGAAAGAAGCCCGGGACCGGCACTTAGCTTCGGAGAGCTGCGTATCTGCGTCTTCTGCGTGTCTTGCCGCTCTACACTCAGCAAAAAGCTTTTCCACCATATCTTGCAAGGAGAAACTCTGCCAGGAAAGAAAACATCCAAAATCTTGTTCTAAAGCTTGCACGGGGGTCTGCAAAGAGTTTGGCAAGAATGAAAGGTAGTTGTCCAAAACTCGTTCTTTTCCAATAGAATAACCATGGAAAAGGCAGGAGAGTGGTAAAGTACTGTTTTCTCTAAGTCTGAAGGCTGCCCACACTGTGCCTGTGTGCTGCAGCTTGCATCTTCGCCTTTGGGAAGCTGCCGCTCGCCGATTCTCCCGGAGGCGAAGAAGCGGCTTCTTCGCACACAGAGCATTGTGGCGAGCGCAGGGAGCTCCTGAGAGCGGTTTGTGCCGAAAGAAGCCCGGGACCGGCACTTAGCTTCGGAGAGCTGCGTATCTGCGTCTTCTGCGTGTCTTGCCGCTCTACACTCAGCAAAAAGCTTTTCCACCATATCTTGCAAGGAGAAACTCTGCCAGGAAAGAAAACATCCAAAATCTTGTTCTAAAGCTTGCACGGGGGTCTGCAAAGAGTTTGGCAAGAATGAAAGGTAGTTGTCCAAAACTCGTTCTTTTCCAATAGAATAACCATGGAAAAGGCAGGAGAGTGGTAAAGTACTGTTTTCTCTAAGTCTGAAGGCTGCCCACACTGTGCCTGTGTGCTGCAGCTTGCATCTTCGCCTTTGGGAAGCTGCCGCTCGCCGATTCTCCCGGAGGCGAAGAAGCGGCTTCTTCGCACACAGAGCATTGTGGCGAGCGCAGGGAGCTCCTGAGAGCGGTTTGTGCCGAAAGAAGCCCGGGACCGGCACTTAGCTTCGGAGAGCTGCGTATCTGCGTCTTCTGCGTGTCTTGCCGCTCTACACTCAGCAAAAAGCTTTTCCACCATATCTTGCAAGGAGAAACTCTGCCAGGAAAGAAAACATCCAAAATCTTGTTCTAAAGCTTGCATGGGGGTCTGCAAAGAGTTTGGCAAGAATGAAAGGTAGTTGTCCAAAACTCGTTCTTTTCCAATAGAATAACCATGGAAAAGGCAGGAGAGTGGTAAAGTACTGTTTTCTCGAAGTCTGAAGGCTGCCCACACTGTGCCTGTGTGCTGCAGCTTGCATCTTCGCCTTTGGGAAGCTGCCGCTCGCCGATTCTCCCGGAGGCGAAGAAGCGGCTTCTTCGCACACACAGCATTGTGGCGAGCGCGGGGAGCTCCTGAGAGCGGTTTGTGCCGAAAGAAGCCCGGGACCGGCACTTAGCTTCGGAGAGCTGCGTATCTGCGTCTTCTGCGTGTCTTGCCGCTCTACACTCAGCAAAAAGCTTTTCCACCATATCTTGCAAGGAGAAACTCTGCCAGGAAAGAAAACATCCAAAATCTTGTTCTAAAGCTTGCACGGGGGTCTGCAAAGAGTTTGGCAAGAATGAAAGGTAGTTGTCCAAAACTCGTTCTTTTCCAATAGAATAACCATGGAAAAGGCAGGAGAGTGGTAAAGTACTGTTTTCTCTAAGTTTGAAGGCTGCCCACACTGTGCCGGTGTGCTGCAGCTTGCATCTTCGCCTTTGGGAAGCTGCCGCTCGCCGATTCTCCAGGAGGCGAAGAAGCGGTTTCTTCGCACACAGAGCATTGTGGCGAGCGCAGGGAGCTCCTGAGAGCGGTTTGTGCCGAAAGAAGCCCGGGACCGGCACTTAGCTTCGGAGAGCTGCGTATCTGCGTCTTCTGCGTGTCTTGCCGCTCTACACTCAGCAAAAAGCTTTTCCACCATATCTTGCAAGGAGAAACTCTGCCAGGAAAGAAAACATCCAAAATCTTGTTCTAAAGCTTGCACGGGGGTCTGCAAAGAGTTTGGCAAGAATGAAAGGTAGTTGTCCAAAACTCGTTCTTTTCCAATAGAATAACCATGGAAAAGGCAGGAGAGTGGTAAAGTACTGTTTTCTCTAAGTCTGAAGGCTGCCCACACTGTGCCTGTGTGCTGCAGCTTGCATCTTCGCCTTTGGGAAGCTGCCGCTCGCCGATTCTCCCGGAGGCGAAGAAGCGGCTTCTTCGCACACAGAGCATTGTGGCGAGCGCAGGGAGCTCCTGAGAGCGGTTTGTGCCGAAAGAAGCCCGGGACCGGCACTTAGCTTCGGAGAGCTGCGTATCTGCGTCTTCTGCGTGTCTTGCCGCTCTACACTCAGCAAAAAGCTTTTCCACCATATCTTGCAAGGAGAAACTCTGCCAGGAAAGAAAACATCCAAAATCTTGTTCTAAAGCTTGCACGGGGGTCTGCAAAGAGTTTGGCAAGAATGAAAGGTAGTTGTCCAAAACTCGTTCTTTTCCAATAGAATAACCATGGAAAAGGCAGGAGAGTGGTAAAGTACTGTTTTCTCTAAGTCTGAAGGCTGCCCACACTGTGCCTGTGTGCTGCAGCTTGCATCTTCGCCTTTGGGAAGCTGCCGCTCGCCGATTCTCCCGGAGGCGAAGAAGCGGCTTCTTCGCACACAGAGCATTGTGGCGAGCGCAGGGAGCTCCTGAGAGCGGTTTGTGCCGAAAGAAGCCCGGGACCGGCACTTAGCTTCGGAGAGCTGCGTATCTGCGTCTTCTGCGTGTCTTGCCGCTCTACACTCAGCAAAAAGCTTTTCCACCATATCTTGCAAGGAGAAACTCTGCCAGGAAAGAAAACATCCAAAATCTTGTTCTAAAGCTTGCATGGGGGTCTGCAAAGAGTTTGGCAAGAATGAAAGGTAGTTGTCCAAAACTCGTTCTTTTCCAATAGAATAACCATGGAAAAGGCAGGAGAGTGGTAAAGTACTGTTTTCTCGAAGTCTGAAGGCTGCCCACACTGTGCCTGTGTGCTGCAGCTTGCATCTTCGCCTTTGGGAAGCTGCCGCTCGCCGATTCTCCCGGAGGCGAAGAAGCGGCTTCTTCGCACACACAGCATTGTGGCGAGCGCGGGGAGCTCCTGAGAGCGGTTTGTGCCGAAAGAAGCCCGGGACCGGCACTTAGCTTCGGAGAGCTGCGTATCTGCGTCTTCTGCGTGTCTTGCCGCTCTACACTCAGCAAAAAGCTTTTCCACCATATCTTGCAAGGAGAAACTCTGCCAGGAAAGAAAACATCCAAAATCTTGTTCTAAAGCTTGCACGGGGGTCTGCAAAGAGTTTGGCAAGAATGAAAGGTAGTTGTCCAAAACTCGTTCTTTTCCAATAGAATAACCATGGAAAAGGCAGGAGAGTGGTAAAGTACTGTTTTCTCTAAGTCTGAAGGCTGCCCACACTGTGCCTGTGTGCTGCAGCTTGCATCTTCGCCTTTGGGAAGCTGCCGCTCGCCGATTCTCCCGGAGGCGAAGAAGCGGCTTCTTCGCACACAGAGCATTGTGGCGAGCGCAGGGAGCTCCTGAGAGCGGTTTGTGCCGAAAGAAGCCCGGGACCGGCACTTAGCTTCGGAGAGCTGCGTATCTGCGTCTTCTGCGTGTCTTGCCGCTCTACACTCAGCAAAAAGCTTCTCCACCATATCTTGCAAGGAGAAACTCTGCCAGGAAAGAAAACATCCAAAATCTTGTTCTAAAGCTTGCACGGGGGTCTGCAAAGAGTTTGGCAAGAATGAAAGGTAGTTGTCCAAAACTCGTTCTTTTCCAATAGAATAACCATGGAAAAGGCAGGAGAGTGGTAAAGTACTGTTTTCTCTAAGTCTGAAGGCTGCCCACACTGTGCCTGTGTGCTGCAGCTTGCATCTTCGCCTTTGGGAAGCTGCCGCTCGCCGATTCTCCCGGAGGCGAAGAAGCGGCTTCTTCGCACACAGAGCATTGTGGCGAGCGCAGGGAGCTCCTGAGAGCGGTTTGTGCCGAAAGAAGCCCGGGACCGGCACTTAGCTTCGGAGAGCTGCGTATCTGCGTCTTCTGCGTGTCTTGCCGCTCTACACTCAGCAAAAAGCTTTTCCACCATATCTTGCAAGGAGAAACTCTGCCAGGAAAGAAAACATCCAAAATCTTGTTCTAAAGCTTGCACGGGGGTCTGCAAAGAGTTTGGCAAGAATGAAAGGTAGTTGTCCAAAACTCGTTCTTTTCCAATAGAATAACCATGGAAAAGGCAGGAGAGTGGTAAAGTACTGTTTTCTCTAAGTCTGAAGGCTGCCCACACTGTGCCTGTGTGCTGCAGCTTGCATCTTCGCCTTTGGGAAGCTGCCGCTCGCCGATTCTCCCGGAGGCGAAGAAGCGGCTTCTTCGCACACAGAGCATTGTGGCGAGCGCAGGGAGCTCCTGAGAGCGGTTTGTGCCGAAAGAAGCCCGGGACCGGCACTTAGCTTCGGAGAGCTGCGTATCTGCGTCTTCTGCGTGTCTTGCCGCTCTACACTCAGCAAAAAGCTTTTCCACCATATCTTGCAAGGAGAAACTCTGCCAGGAAAGAAAACATCCAAAATCTTGTTCTAAAGCTTGCACGGGGGTCTGCAAAGAGTTTGGCAAGAATGAAAGGTAGTTGTCCAAAACTCGTTCTTTTCCAATAGAATAACCATGGAAAAGGCAGGAGAGTGGTAAAGTACTGTTTTCTCTAAGTCTGAAGGCTGCCCACACTGTGCCTGTGTGCTGCAGCTTGCATCTTCGCCTTTGGGAAGCTGCCGCTCGCCGATTCTCCCGGAGGCGAAGAAGCGGCTTCTTCGCACACAGAGCATTGTGGCGAGCGCAGGGAGCTCCTGAGAGCGGTTTGTGCCGAAAGAAGCCCGGGACCGGCACTTAGCTTCGGAGAGCTGCGTATCTGCGTCTTCTGCGTGTCTTGCCGCTCTACACTCAGCAAAAAGCTTTTCCACCATATCTTGCAAGGAGAAACTCTGCCAGGAAAGAAAACATCCAAAATCTTGTTCTAAAGCTTGCACGGGGGTCTGCAAAGAGTTTGGCAAGAATGAAAGGTAGTTGTCCAAAACTCGTTCTTTTCCAATAGAATACCCATGGAAAAGGCAGGAGAGTGGTAAAGTACTGTTTTCTCTAAGTCTGAAGGCTGCCCACACTGTGCCTGTGTGCTGCAGCTTGCATCTTCGCCTTTGGGAAGCTGCCGCTCGCCGATTCTCCCGGAGGCGAAGAAGCGGCTTCTTCGCACACAGAGCATTGTGGCGAGCGCGGGGAGCTCCTGAGAGCGGTTTGTGCCGAAAGAAGCCCGGGACCGGCACTTAGCTTCGGAGAGCTGCGTATCTGCGTCTTCTGCGTGTCTTGCCGCTCTACACTCAGCAAAAAGCTTTTCCACCATATCTTGCAAGGAGAAACTCTGCCAGGAAAGAAAACATCCAAAATCTTGTTCTAAAGCTTGCACGGGGGTCTGCAAAGAGTTTGGCAAGAATGAAAGGTAGTTGTCCAAAACTCGTTCTTTTCCAATAGAATAACCATGGAAAAGGCAGGAGAGTGGTAAAGTACTGTTTTCTCTAAGTCTGAAGGCTGCCCACACTGTGCCTGTGTGCTGCAGCTTGCATCTTCGCCTTTGGGAAGCTGCCGCTCGCCGATTCTCCCGGAGGCGAAGAAGCGGCTTCTTCGCACACAGAGCATTGTGGCGAGCGCGGGGAGCTCCTGAGAGCGGTTTGTGCCGAAAGAAGCCCGGGACCGGCACTTAGCTTCGGAGAGCTGCGTATCTGCGTCTTCTGCGTGTCTTGCCGCTCTACACTCAGCAAAAAGCTTTTCCACCATATCTTGCAAGGAGAAACTCTGCCAGGAAAGAAAACATCCAAAATCTTGTTCTAAAGCTTGCACGGGGGTCTGCAAAGAGTTTGGCAAGAATGAAAGGTAGTTGTCCAAAACTCGTTCTTTTCCAATAGAATAACCATGGAAAAGGCAGGAGAGTGGTAAAGTACTGTTTTCTCTAAGTCTGAAGGCTGCCCACACTGTGCCTGTGTGCTGCAGCTTGCATCTTCGCCTTTGGGAAGCTGCCGCTCGCCGATTCTCCCGGAGGCGAAGAAGCGTCTTCTTCGCACACAGAGCATTGTGGCGAGCGCAGGGAGCTCCTGAGAGCGGTTTGTGCCGAAAGAAGCCCGGGACCGGCACTTAGCTTCGGAGAGCTGCGTATCTGCGTCTTCTGCGTGTCTTGCCGCTCTACACTCAGCAAAAAGCTTGTCCACCATATCTTGCAAGGAGAAACTCTGCCAGGAAAGAAAACATCCAAAATCTTGTTCTAAAGCTTGCACGGGGGTCTGCAAAGAGTTTGGCAAGAATGAAAGGTAGTTGTCCAAAACTCGTTCTTTTCCAATAGAATAACCATGGAAAAGGCAGGAGAGTGGTAAAGTACTGTTTTCTCTAAGTCTGAAGGCTGCCCACACTGTGCCTGTGTGCTGCAGCTTGCATCTTCGCCTTTGGGAAGCTGCCGCTCGCCGATTCTCCCGGAGGCGAAGAAGCGGCTTCTTCGCACACAGAGCATTGTGGCGAGCGCGGGGAGCTCCTGAGAGCGGTTTGTGCCGAAAGAAGCCCGGGACCGGCACTTAGCTTCGGAGAGCTGCGTATCTGCGTCTTCTGCGTGTCTTGCCGCTCTACACTCAGCAAAAAGCTTTTCCACCATATCTTGCAAGGAGAAACTCTGCCAGGAAAGAAAACATCCAAAATCTTGTTCTAAAGCTTGCACGGGGGTCTGCAAAGAGTTTGGCAAGAATGAAAGGTAGTTGTCCAAAACTCGTTCTTTTCCAATAGAATAACCATGGAAAAGGCAGGAGAGTGGTAAAGTACTGTTTTCTCTAAGTCTGAAGGCTGCCCACACTGTGCCTGTGTGCTGCAGCTTGCATCTTCGCCTTTGGGAAGCTGCCGCTCGCCGATTCTCCCGGAGGCGAAGAAGCGGCTTCTTCGCACACAGAGCATTGTGGCGAGCGCGGGGAGCTCCTGAGAGCGGTTTGTGCCGAAAGAAGCCCGGGACCGGCACTTAGCTTCGGAGAGCTGCGTATCTGCGTCTTCTGCGTGTCTTGCCGCTCTACACTCAGCAAAAAGCTTTTCCACCATATCTTGCAAGGAGAAACTCTGCCAGGAAAGAAAACATCCAAAATCTTGTTCTAAAGCTTGCACGGGGGTCTGCAAAGAGTTTGGCAAGAATGAAAGGTAGTTGTCCAAAACTCGTTCTTTTCCAATAGAATAACCATGGAAAAGGCAGGAGAGTGGTAAAGTACTGTTTTCTCTAAGTCTGAAGGCTGCCCACACTGTGCCTGTGTGCTGCAGCTTGCATCTTCGCCTTTGGGAAGCTGCCGCTCGCCGATTCTCCCGGAGGCGAAGAAGCGGCTTCTTCGCACACAGAGCATTGTGGCGAGCGCAGGGAGCTCCTGAGAGCGGTTTGTGCCGAAAGAAGCCCGGGACCGGCACTTAGCTTCGGAGAGCTGCGTATCTGCGTCTTCTGCGTGTCTTGCCGCTCTACACTCAGCAAAAAGCTTTTCCACCATATCTTGCAAGGAGAAACTCTGCCAGGAAAGAAAACATCCAAAATCTTGTTCTAAAGCTTGCACGGGGGTCTGCAAAGAGTTTGGCAAGAATGAAAGGTAGTTGTCCAAAACTCGTTCTTTTCCAATAGAATAACCATGGAAAAGGCAGGAGAGTGGTAAAGTACTGTTTTCTCTAAGTCTGAATGCTGCCCACACTGTGCCTGTGTGCTGCAGCTTGCATCTTCGCCTTTGGGAAGCTGCCGCTCGCCGATTCTCCCGGAGGCGAAGAAGCGGCTTCTTCGCACACAGAGCATTGTGGCGAGCGCAGGGAGCTCCTGAGAGCGGTTTGTGCCGAAAGAAGCCCGGGACCGGCACTTAGCTTCGGAGAGCTGCGTATCTGCGTCTTCTGCGTGTCTTGCCGCTCTACACTCAGCAAAAAGCTTGTCCACCATATCTTGCAAGGAGAAACTCTGCCAGGAAAGAAAACATCCAAAATCTTGTTCTAAAGCTTGCACGGGGGTCTGCAAAGAGTTTGGCAAGAATGAAAGGTAGTTGTCCAAAACTCGTTCTTTTCCAATAGAATAACCATGGAAAAGGCAGGAGAGTGGTAAAGTACTGTTTTCTCTAAGTCTGAAGGCTGCCCACACTGTGCCTGTGTGCTGCAGCTTGCATCTTCGCCTTTGGGAAGCTGCCGCTCGCCGATTCTCCCGCAGGCGAAGAAGCGGCTTCTTCGCACACAGAGCATTGTGGCGAGCGCAGGGAGCTCCTGAGAGCGGTTTGTGCCGAAAGAAGCCCGGGACCGGCACTTAGCTTCGGAGAGCTGCGTATCTGCGTCTTCTGCGTGTCTTGCCGCTCTACACTCAGCAAAAAGCTTTTCCACCATATCTTGCAAGGAGAAACTCTGCCAGGAAAGAAAACATCCAAAATCTTGTTCTAAAGCTTGCACGGGGGTCTGCAAAGAGTTTGGCAAGAATGAAAGGTAGTTGTCCAAAACTCGTTCTTTTCCAATAGAATAACCATGGAAAAGGCAGGAGAGTGGTAAAGTACTGTTTTCTCTAAGTCTGAAGGCTGCCCACACTGTGCCTGTGTGCTGCAGCTTGCATCTTCGCCTTTGGGAAGCTGCCGCTCGCCGATTCTCCCGGAGGCGAAGAAGCGGCTTCTTCGCACACAGAGCATTGTGGCGAGCGCAGGGAGCTCCTGAGAGCGGTTTGTGCCGAAAGAAGCCCGGGACCGGCACTTAGCTTCGGAGAGCTGCGTATCTGCGTCTTCTGCGTGTCTTGCCGCTCTACACTCAGCAAAAAGCTTTTCCACCATATCTTGCAAGGAGAAACTCTGCCAGGAAAGAAAACATCCAAAATCTTGTTCTAAAGCTTGCACGGGGGTCTGCAAAGAGTTTGGCAAGAATGAAAGGTAGTTGTCCAAAACTCGTTCTTTTCCAATAGAATAACCATGGAAAAGGCAGGAGAGTGGTAAAGTACTGTTTTCTCTAAGTCTGAAGGCTGCCCACACTGTGCCTGTGTGCTGCAGCTTGCATCTTCGCCTTTGGGAAGCTGCCGCTCGCCGATTCTCCCGGAGGCGAAGAAGCGGCTTCTTCGCACACAGAGCATTGTGGCGAGCGCAGGGAGCTCCTGAGAGCGGTTTGTGCCGAAAGAAGCCCGGGACCGGCACTTAGCTTCGGAGAGCTGCGTATCTGCGTCTTCTGCGTGTCTTGCCGCTCTACACTCAGCAAAAAGCTTGTCCACCATATCTTGCAAGGAGAAACTCTGCCAGGAAAGAAAACATCCAAAATCTTGTTCTAAAGCTTGCACGGGGGTCTGCAAAGAGTTTGGCAAGAATGAAAGGTAGTTGTCCAAAACTCGTTCTTTTCCAATAGAATAACCATGGAAAAGGCAGGAGAGTGGTAAAGTACTGTTTTCTCTAAGTCTGAAGGCTGCCCACACTGTGCCTGTGTGCTGCAGCTTGCATCTTCGCCTTTGGGAAGCTGCCGCTCGCCGATTCTCCCGGAGGCGAAGAAGCGGCTTCTTCGCACACAGAGCATTGTGGCGAGCGCAGGGAGCTCCTGAGAGCGGTTTGTGCCGAAAGAAGCCCGGGACCGGCACTTAGCTTCGGAGAGCTGCGTATCTGCGTCTTCTGCGTGTCTTGCCGCTCTACACTCAGCAAAAAGCTTCTCCACCATATCTTGCAAGGAGAAACTCTGCCAGGAAAGAAAACATCCAAAATCTTGTTCTAAAGCTTGCACGGGGGTCTGCAAAGAGTTTGGCAAGAATGAAAGGTAGTTGTCCAAAACTCGTTCTTTTCCAATAGAATAACCATGGAAAAGGCAGGAGAGTGGTAAAGTACTGTTTTCTCTAAGTCTGAAGGCTGCCCACACTGTGCCTGTGTGCTGCAGCTTGCATCTTCGCCTTTGGGAAGCTGCCGCTCGCCAATTCTCCCGGAGGCGAAGAAGCGGCTTCTTCGCACACAGAGCATTGTGGCGAGCGCGGGGAGCTCCTGAGAGCGGTTTGTGCCGAAAGAAGCCCGGGACCGGCACTTAGCTTCGGAGAGCTGCGTATCTGCGTCTTCTGCGTGTCTTGCCGCTCTACACTCAGCAAAAAGCTTTTCCAGCATATCTTGCAAGGAGAAACTCTGCCAGGAAAGAAAACATCCAAAATCTTGTTCTAAAGCTTGCACAGGGGTCTGCAAAGAGTTTGGCAAGAATGAAAGGTAGTTGTCCAAAACTCGTTCTTTTCCAATAGAATAACCATGGAAAAGGCAGGAGAGTGGTAAAGTACTGTTTTCTCTAAGTCTGAAGGCTGCCCACACTGTGCCTGTGTGCTGCAGCTTGCATCTTCGCCTTTGGGAAGCTGCCGCTCGCCGATTCTCCCGGAGGCGAAGAAGCGGCTTCTTCGCACACAGAGCATTGTGGCGAGCGCAGGGAGCTCCTGAGAGCGGTTTGTGCCGAAAGAAGCCCGGGACCGGCACTTAGCTTCGGAGAGCTGCGTATCTGCGTCTTCTGCGTGTCTTGCCGCTCTACACTCAGCAAAAAGCTTGTCCACCATATCTTGCAAGGAGAAACTCTGCCAGGAAAGAAAACATCCAAAATCTTGTTCTAAAGCTTGCACGGGGGTCTGCAAAGAGTTTGGCAAGAATGAAAGGTAGTTGTCCAAAACTCGTTCTTTTCCAATAGAATAACCATGGAAAAGGCAGGAGAGTGGTAAAGTACTGTTTTCTCTAAGTCTGAAGGCTGCCCACACTGTGCCTGTGTGCTGCAGCTTGCATCTTCGCCTTTGGGAAGCTGCCGCTCGCCGATTCTCCCGCAGGCGAAGAAGCGGCTTCTTCGCACACAGAGCATTGTGGCGAGCGCAGGGAGCTCCTGAGAGCGGTTTGTGCCGAAAGAAGCCCGGGACCGGCACTTAGCTTCGGAGAGCTGCGTATCTGCGTCTTCTGCGTGTCTTGCCGCTCTACACTCAGCAAAAAGCTTTTCCACCATATCTTGCAAGGAGAAACTCTGCCAGGAAAGAAAACATCCAAAATCTTGTTCTAAAGCTTGCACGGGGGTCTGCAAAGAGTTTGGCAAGAATGAAAGGTAGTTGTCCAAAACTCGTTCTTTTCCAATAGAATAACCATGGAAAAGGCAGGAGAGTGGTAAAGTACTGTTTTCTCTAAGTCTGAAGGCTGCCCACACTGTGCCTGTGTGCTGCAGCTTGCATCTTCGCCTTTGGGAAGCTGCCGCTCGCCGATTCTCCCGGAGGCGAAGAAGCGGCTTCTTCGCACACAGAGCATTGTGGCGAGCGCAGGGAGCTCCTGAGAGCGGTTTGTGCCGAAAGAAGCCCGGGACCGGCACTTAGCTTCGGAGAGCTGCGTATCTGCGTCTTCTGCGTGTCTTGCCGCTCTACACTCAGCAAAAAGCTTCTCCACCATATCTTGCAAGGAGAAACTCTGCCAGGAAAGAAAACATCCAAAATCTTGTTCTAAAGCTTGCACGGGGGTCTGCAAAGAGTTTGGCAAGAATGAAAGGTAGTTGTCCAAAACTCGTTCTTTTCCAATAGAATAACCATGGAAAAGGCAGGAGAGTGGTAAAGCACTGTTTTCTCTAAGTCTGAAGGCTGCCCACACTGTGCCTGTGTGCTGCAGCTTGCATCTTCGCCTTTGGGAAGCTGCCGCTCGCCGATTCTCCCGGAGGCGAAGAAGCGGCTTCTTCGCACACAGAGCATTGTGGCGAGCGCAGGGAGCTCCTGAGAGCGGTTTGTGCCGAAAGAAGCCCGGGACCGGCACTTAGCTTCGGAGAGCTGCGTATCTGCGTCTTCTGCGTGTCTTGCCGCTCTACACTCAGCAAAAAGCTTCTCCACCATATCTTGCAAGGAGAAACTCTGCCAGGAAAGAAAACATCCAAAATCTTGTTCTAAAGCTTGCACGGGGGTCTGCAAAGAGTTTGGCAAGAATGAAAGGTAGTTGTCCAAAACTCGTTCTTTTCCAATAGAATAACCATGGAAAAGGCAGGAGAGTGGTAAAGCACTGTTTTCTCTAAGTCTGAAGGCTGCCCACACTGTGCCTGTGTGCTGCAGCTTGCATCTTCGCCTTTGGGAAGCTGCCGCTCGCCGATTCTCCCGGAGGCGAAGAAGCGGCTTCTTCGCACACAGAGCATTGTGGCGAGCGCAGGGAGCTCCTGAGAGCGGTTTGTGCCGAAAGAAGCCCGGGACCGGCACTTAGCTTCGGAGAGCTGCGTATCTGCGTCTTCTGCGTGTCTTGCCGCTCTACACTCAGCAAAAAGCTTTTCCACCATATCTTGCAAGGAGAAACTCTGCCAGGAAAGAAAACATCCAAAATCTTGTTCTAAAGCTTGCACGGGGGTCTGCAAAGAGTTTGGCAAGAATGAAAGGTAGTTGTCCAAAACTCGTTCTTTTCCAATAGAATAACCATGGAAAAGGCAGGAGAGTGGTAAAGCACTGTTTTCTCTAAGTCTGAAGGCTGCCCACACTGTGCCTGTGTGCTGCAGCTTGCATCTTCGCCTTTGGGAAGCTGCCGCTCGCCGATTCTCCCGCAGGCGAAGAAGCGGCTTCTTCGCACACAGAGCATTGTGGCGAGCGCAGGGAGCTCCTGAGAGCGGTTTGTGCCGAAAGAAGCCCGGGACCGGCACTTAGCTTCGGAGAGCTGCGTATCTGCGTCTTCTGCGTGTCTTGCCGCTCTACACTCAGCAAAAAGCTTTTCCACCATATCTTGCAAGGAGAAACTCTGCCAGGAAAGAAAACATCCAAAATCTTGTTCTAAAGCTTGCACGGGGGTCTGCAAAGAGTTTGGCAAGAATGAAAGGTAGTTGTCCAAAACTCGTTCTTTTCCAATAGAATAACCATGGAAAAGGCAGGAGAGTGGTAAAGCACTGTTTTCTCTAAGTCTGAAGGCTGCCCACACTGTGCTTGTGTGCTGCAGCTTGCATCTTCGCCTTTGGGAAGCTGCCGCTCGCCGATTCTCCCGGAGGCGAAGAAGCGGCTTCTTCGCACACACAGCATTGTGGCGAGCGCAGGGAGCTCCTGAGAGCGGTTTGTGCCGAAAGAAGCCCGGGACCGGCACTTAGCTTCGGAGAGCTGCGTATCTGCGTCTTCTGCGTGTCTTGCCGCTCTACACTCAGCAAAAAGCTTTTCCACCATATCTTGCAAGGAGAAACTCTGCCAGGAAAGAAAACATCCAAAATCTTGTTCTAAAGCTTGCACGGGGGTCTGCAAAGAGTTTGGCAAGAATGAAAGGTAGTTGTCCAAAACTCGTTCTTTTCCAATAGAATAACCATGGAAAAGGCAGGAGAGTGGTAAAGTACTGTTTTCTCTAAGTCTGAAGGCTGCCCACACTGTGCCTGTGTGCTGCAGCTTGCATCTTCGCCTTTGGGAAGCTGCCGCTCGCCGATTCTCCCGCAGGCGAAGAAGCGGCTTCTTCGCACACAGAGCATTGTGGCGAGCGCAGGGAGCTCCTGAGAGCGGTTTGTGCCGAAAGAAGCCCGGGACCGGCACTTAGCTTCGGAGAGCTGCGTATCTGCGTCTTCTGCGTGTCTTGCCGCTCTACACTCAGCAAAAAGCTTTTCCACCATATCTTGCAAGGAGAAACTCTGCCAGGAAAGAAAACATCCAAAATCTTGTTCTAAAGCTTGCACGGGGGTCTGCAAAGAGTTTGGCAAGAATGAAAGGTAGTTGTCCAAAACTCGTTCTTTTCCAATAGAATAACCATGGAAAAGGCAGGAGAGTGGTAAAGTACTGTTTTCTCTAAGTCTGAAGGCTGCCCACACTGTGCCTGTGTGCTGCAGCTTGCATCTTCGCCTTTGGGAAGCTGCCGCTCGCCGATTCTCCCGGAGGCGAAGAAGCGGCTTCTTCGCACACAGAGCATTGTGGCGAGCGCAGGGAGCTCCTGAGAGCGGTTTGTGCCGAAAGAAGCCCGGGACCGGCACTTAGCTTCGGAGAGCTGCGTATCTGCGTCTTCTGCGTGTCTTGCCGCTCTACACTCAGCAAAAAGCTTGTCCACCATATCTTGCAAGGAGAAACTCTGCCAGGAAAGAAAACATCCAAAATCTTGTTCTAAAGCTTGCACGGGGGTCTGCAAAGAGTTTGGCAAGAATGAAAGGTAGTTGTCCAAAACTCGTTCTTTTCCAATAGAATAACCATGGAAAAGGCAGGAGAGTGGTAAAGTACTGTTTTCTCTAAGTCTGAAGGCTGCCCACACTGTGCCTGTGTGCTGCAGCTTGCATCTTCGCCTTTGGGAAGCTGCCGCTCGCCGATTCTCCCGCAGGCGAAGAAGCGGCTTCTTCGCACACAGAGCATTGTGGCGAGCGCAGGGAGCTCCTGAGAGCGGTTTGTGCCGAAAGAAGCCCGGGACCGGCACTTAGCTTCGGAGAGCTGCGTATCTGCGTCTTCTGCGTGTCTTGCCGCTCTACACTCAGCAAAAAGCTTTTCCACCATATCTTGCAAGGAGAAACTCTGCCAGGAAAGAAAACATCCAAAATCTTGTTCTAAAGCTTGCACGGGGGTCTGCAAAGAGTTTGGCAAGAATGAAAGGTAGTTGTCCAAAACTCGTTCTTTTCCAATAGAATAACCATGGAAAAGGCAGGAGAGTGGTAAAGTACTGTTTTCTCTAAGTCTGAAGGCTGCCCACACTGTGCCTGTGTGCTGCAGCTTGCATCTTCGCCTTTGGGAAGCTGCCGCTCGCCGATTCTCCCGGAGGCGAAGAAGCGGCTTCTTCGCACACAGAGCATTGTGGCGAGCGCAGGGAGCTCCTGAGAGCGGTTTGTGCCGAAAGAAGCCCGGGACCGGCACTTAGCTTCGGAGAGCTGCGTATCTGCGTCTTCTGCGTGTCTTGCCGCTCTACACTCAGCAAAAAGCTTCTCCACCATATCTTGCAAGGAGAAACTCTGCCAGGAAAGAAAACATCCAAAATCTTGTTCTAAAGCTTGCACGGGGGTCTGCAAAGAGTTTGGCAAGAATGAAAGGTAGTTGTCCAAAACTCGTTCTTTTTCAATAGAATAACCATGGAAAAGGCAGGAGAGTGGTAAAGTACTGTTTTCTCTAAGTCTGAAGGCTGCCCACACTGTGCCTGTGTGCTGCAGCTTGCATCTTCGCCTTTGGGAAGCTGCCGCTCGCCGATTCTCCCGGAGGCGAAGAAGCGGCTTCTTCGCACACAGAGCATTGTGGCGAGCGCGGGGAGCTCCTGAGAGCGGTTTGTGCCGAAAGAAGCCCGGGACCGGCACTTAGCTTCGGAGAGCTGCGTATCTGCGTCTTCTGCGTGTCTTGCCGCTCTACACTCAGCAAAAAGCTTTTCCACCATATCTGGCAAGGAGAAACTCTGCCAGGAAAGAAAACATCCAAAATCTTGTTCTAAAGCTTGCACGGGGGTCTGCAAAGAGTTTGGCAAGAATGAAAGGTAGTTGTCCAAAACTCGTTCTTTTCCAATAGAATAACCATGGAAAAGGCAGGAGAGTGGTAAAGTACTGTTTTCTCTAAGTCTGAAGGCTGCCCACACTGTGCCTGTGTGCTGCAGCTTGCATCTTCGCCTTTGGGAAGCTGCCGCTCGCCGATTCTCCCGCAGGCGAAGAAGCGGCTTCTTCGCACACAGAGCATTGTGGCGAGCGCAGGGAGCTCCTGAGAGCGGTTTGTGCCGAAAGAAGCCCGGGACCGGCACTTAGCTTCGGAGAGCTGCGTATCTGCGTCTTCTGCGTGTCTTGCCGCTCTACACTCAGCAAAAAGCTTGTCCACCATATCTTGCAAGGAGAAACTCTGCCAGGAAAGAAAACATCCAAAATCTTGTTCTAAAGCTTGCACGGGGGTCTGCAAAGAGTTTGGCAAGAATGAAAGGTAGTTGTCCAAAACTCGTTCTTTTCCAATAGAATAACCATGGAAAAGGCAGGAGAGTGGTAAAGTACTGTTTTCTCTAAGTCTGAAGGCTGCCCACACTGTGCCTGTGTGCTGCAGCTTGCATCTTCGCCTTTGGGAAGCTGCCGCTCGCCGATTCTCCCGGAGGCGAAGAAGCGGCTTCTTCGCACACAGAGCATTGGGGCGAGCGCGGGGAGCTCCTGAGAGCGGTTTGTGCCGAAAGAAGCCCGGGACCGGCACTTAGCTTCGGAGAGCTGCGTATCTGCGTCTTCTGCGTGTCTTGCCGCTCTACACTCAGCAAAAAGCTTTTCCACCATATCTTGCAAGGAGAAACTCTGCCAGGAAAGAAAACATCCAAAATCTTGTTCTAAAGCTTGCACGGGGGTCTGCAAAGAGTTTGGCAAGAATGAAAGGTAGTTGTCCAAAACTCGTTCTTTTCCAATAGAATAACCATGGAAAAGGCAGGAGAGTGGTAAAGTACTGTTTTCTCTAAGTCTGAAGGCTGCCCACACTGTGCCTGTGTGCTGCAGCTTGCATCTTCGCCTTTGGGAAGCTGCCGCTCGCCGATTCTCCCGCAGGCGAAGAAGCGGCTTCTTCGCACACAGAGCATTGTGGCGAGCGCAGGGAGCTCCTGAGAGCGGTTTGTGCCGAAAGAAGCCCGGGACCGGCACTTAGCTTCGGAGAGCTGCGTATCTGCGTCTTCTGCGTGTCTTGCCGCTCTACACTCAGCAAAAAGCTTCTCCACCATATCTTGCAAGGAGAAACTCTGCCAGGAAAGAAAACATCCAAAATCTTGTTCTAAAGCATGCACGGGGGTCTGCAAAGAGTTTGGCAAGAATGAAAGGTAGTTGTCCAAAACTCGTTCTTTTTCAATAGAATAACCATGGAAAAGGCAGGAGAGTGGTAAAGTACTGTTTTCTCTAAGTCTGAAGGCTGCCCACACTGTGCCTGTGTGCTGCAGCTTGCATCTTCGCCTTTGGGAAGCTGCCGCTCGCCGATTCTCCCGGAGGCGAAGAAGCGGCTTCTTCGCACACAGAGCATTGTGGCGAGCGCGGGGAGCTCCTGAGAGCGGTTTGTGCCGAAAGAAGCCCGGGACCGGCACTTAGCTTCGGAGAGCTGCGTATCTGCGTCTTCTGCGTGTCTTGCCGCTCTACACTCAGCAAAAAGCTTTTCCACCATATCTTGCAAGGAGAAACTCTGCCAGGAAAGAAAACATCCAAAATCTTGTTCTAAAGCTTGCACGGGGGTCTGCAAAGAGTTTGGCAAGAATGAAAGGTAGTTGTCCAAAACTCGTTCTTTTCCAATAGAATAACCATGGAAAAGGCAGGAGAGTGGTAAAGTACTGTTTTCTCTAAGTCTGAAGGCTGCCCACACTGTGCCTGTGTGCTGCAGCTTGCATCTTCGCCTTTGGGAAGCTGCCGCTCGCCGATTCTCCCGCAGGCGAAGAAGCGGCTTCTTCGCACACAGAGCATTGTGGCGAGCGCAGGGAGCTCCTGAGAGCGGTTTGTGCCGAAAGAAGCCCGGGACCGGCACTTAGCTTCGGAGAGCTGCGTATCTGCGTCTTCTGCGTGTCTTGCCGCTCTACACTCAGCAAAAAGCTTGTCCACCATATCTTGCAAGGAGAAACTCTGCCAGGAAAGAAAACATCCAAAATCTTGTTCTAAAGCTTGCACGGGGGTCTGCAAAGAGTTTGGCAAGAATGAAAGGTAGTTGTCCAAAACTCGTTCTTTTCCAATAGAATAACCATGGAAAAGGCAGGAGAGTGGTAAAGTACTGTTTTCTCTAAGTCTGAAGGCTGCCCACACTGTGCCTGTGTGCTGCAGCTTGCATCTTCGCCTTTGGGAAGCTGCCGCTCGCCGATTCTCCCGGAGGCGAAGAAGCGGCTTCTTCGCACACAGAGCATTGTGGCGAGCGCAGGGAGCTCCTGAGAGCGGTTTGTGCCGAAAGAAGCCCGGGACCGGCACTTAGCTTCGGAGAGCTGCGTATCTGCGTCTTCTGCGTGTCTTGCCGCTCTACACTCAGCAAAAAGCTTGTCCACCATATCTTGCAAGGAGAAACTCTGCCAGGAAAGAAAACATCCAAAATCTTGTTCTAAAGCTTGCACGGGGGTCTGCAAAGAGTTTGGCAAGAATGAAAGGTAGTTGTCCAAAACTCGTTCTTTTCCAATAGAATAACCATGGAAAAGGCAGGAGAGTGGTAAAGTACTGTTTTCTCTAAGTCTGAAGGCTGCCCACACTGTGCCTGTGTGCTGCAGCTTGCATCTTCGCCTTTGGGAAGCTGCCGCTCGCCGATTCTCCCGCAGGCGAAGAAGCGGCTTCTTCGCACACAGAGCATTGTGGCGAGCGCAGGGAGCTCCTGAGAGCGGTTTGTGCCGAAAGAAGCCCGGGACCGGCACTTAGCTTCGGAGAGCTGCGTATCTGCGTCTTCTGCGTGTCTTGCCGCTCTACACTCAGCAAAAAGCTTGTCCACCATATCTTGCAAGGAGAAACTCTGCCAGGAAAGAAAACATCCAAAATCTTGTTCTAAAGCTTGCACGGGGGTCTGCAAAGAGTTTGGCAAGAATGAAAGGTAGTTGTCCAAAACTCGTTCTTTTCCAATAGAATAACCATGGAAAAGGCAGGAGAGTGGTAAAGTACTGTTTTCTCTAAGTCTGAAGGCTGCCCACACTGTGCCTGTGTGCTGCAGCTTGCATCTTCGCCTTTGGGAAGCTGCCGCTCGCCGATTCTCCCGCAGGCGAAGAAGCGGCTTCTTCGCACACAGAGCATTGTGGCGAGCGCAGGGAGCTCCTGAGAGCGGTTTGTGCCGAAAGAAGCCCGGGACCGGCACTTAGCTTCGGAGAGCTGCGTATCTGCGTCTTCTGCGTGTCTTGCCGCTCTACACTCAGCAAAAAGCTTTTCCACCATATCTTGCAAGGAGAAACTCTGCCAGGAAAGAAAACATCCAAAATCTTGTTCTAAAGCTTGCACGGGGGTCTGCAAAGAGTTTGGCAAGAATGAAAGGTAGTTGTCCAAAACTCGTTCTTTTCCAATAGAATAACCATGGAAAAGGCAGGAGAGTGGTAAAGCACTGTTTTCTCTAAGTCTGAAGGCTGCCCACACTGTGCCTGTGTGCTGCAGCTTGCATCTTCGCCTTTGGGAAGCTGCCGCTCGCCGATTCTCCCGCAGGCGAAGAAGCGGCTTCTTCGCACACAGAGCATTGTGGCGAGCGCAGGGAGCTCCTGAGAGCGGTTTGTGCCGAAAGAAGCCCGGGACCGGCACTTAGCTTCGGAGAGCTGCGTATCTGCGTCTTCTGCGTGTCTTGCCGCTCTACACTCAGCAAAAAGCTTTTCCACCATATCTTGCAAGGAGAAACTCTGCCAGGAAAGAAAACATCCAAAATCTTGTTCTAAAGCTTGCACGGGGGTCTGCAAAGAGTTTGGCAAGAATGAAAGGTAGTTGTCCAAAACTCGTTCTTTTCCAATAGAATAACCATGGAAAAGGCAGGAGAGTGGTAAAGTACTGTTTTCTCTAAGTCTGAAGGCTGCCCACACTGTGCCTGTGTGCTGCAGCTTGCATCTTCGCCTTTGGGAAGCTGCCGCTCGCCGATTCTCCCGGAGGCGAAGAAGCGGCTTCTTCGCACACTGAGCATTGTGGCGAGCGCAGGGAGCTCCTGAGAGCGGTTTGTGCCGAAAGAAGCCCGGGACCGGCACTTAGCTTCGGAGAGCTGCGTATCTGCGTCTTCTGCGTGTCTTGCCGCTCTACACTCAGCAAAAAGCTTTTCCACCATATCTTGCAAGGAGAAACTCTGCCAGGAAAGAAAACATCCAAAATCTTGTTCTAAAGCTTGCACGGGGGTCTGCAAAGAGTTTGGCAAGAATGAAAGGTAGTTGTCCAAAACTCGTTCTTTTCCAATAGAATAACCATGGAAAAGGCAGGAGAGTGGTAAAGTACTGTTTTCTCTAAGTCTGAAGGCTGCCCACACTGTGCCTGTGTGCTGCAGCTTGCATCTTCGCCTTTGGCAAGCTGCCGCTCGCCGATTCTCCCGCAGGCGAAGAAGCGGCTTCTTCGCACACAGAGCATTGTGGCGAGCGCAGGGAGCTCCTGAGAGCGGTTTGTGCCGAAAGAAGCCCGGGACCGGCACTTAGCTTCGGAGAGCTGCGTATCTGCGTCTTCTGCGTGTCTTGCCGCTCTACACTCAGCAAAAAGCTTTTCCACCATATCTTGCAAGGAGAAACTCTGCCAGGAAAGAAAACATCCAAAATCTTGTTCTAAAGCTTGCACGGGGGTCTGCAAAGAGTTTGGCAAGAATGAAAGGTAGTTGTCCAAAACTCGTTCTTTTCCAATAGAATAACCATGGAAAAGGCAGGAGAGTGGTAAAGTACTGTTTTCTCTAAGTCTGAAGGCTGCCCACACTGTGCCTGTGTGCTGCAGCTTGCATCTTTGCCTTTGGGAAGCTGCCGCTCGCCGATTCTCCCGGAGGCGAAGAAGCGGCTTCTTCGCACACAGAGCATTGTGGCGAGCGCGGGGAGCTCCTGAGAGCGGTTTGTGCCGAAAGAAGCCCGGGACCGGCACTTAGCTTCGGAGAGCTGCGTATCTGCGTCTTCTGCGTGTCTTGCCGCTCTACACTCAGCAAAAAGCTTTTCCACCATATCTTGCAAGGAGAAACTCTGCCAGGAAAGAAAACATCCAAAATCTTGTTCTAAAGCTTGCACGGGGGTCTGCAAAGAGTTTGGCAAGAATGAAAGGTAGTTGTCCAAAACTCGTTCTTTTCCAATAGAATAACCATGGAAAAGGCAGGAGAGTGGTAAAGTACTGTTTTCTCTAAGTCTGAAGGCTGCCCACACTGTGCCTGTGTGCTGCAGCTTGCATCTTCGCCTTTGGGAAGCTGCCGCTCGCCGATTCTCCCGCAGGCGAAGAAGCGGCTTCTTCGCACACAGAGCATTGTGGCGAGCGCAGGGAGCTCCTGAGAGCGGTTTGTGCCGAAAGAAGCCCGGGACCGGCACTTAGCTTCGGAGAGCTGCGTATCTGCGTCTTCTGCGTGTCTTGCCGCTCTACACTCAGCAAAAAGCTTCTCCACCATATCTTGCAAGGAGAAACTCTGCCAGGAAAGAAAACATCCAAAATCTTGTTCTAAAGCTTGCACAGGGGTCTGCAAAGAGTTTGGCAAGAATGAAAGGTAGTTGTCCAAAACTCGTTCTTTTCCAATAGAATAACCATGGAAAAGGCAGGAGAGTGGTAAAGTACTGTTTTCTCTAAGTCTGAAGGCTGCCCACACTGTGCCTGTGTGCTGCAGCTTGCATCTTCGCCTTTGGGAAGCTGCCGCTCGCCGATTCTCCCGGAGGCGAAGAAGCGGCTTCTTCGCACACAGAGCATTGTGGCGAGCGCGGGGAGCTCCTGAGAGCGGTTTGTGCCGAAAGAAGCCCGGGACCGGCACTTAGCTTCGGAGAGCTGCGTATCTGCGTCTTCTGCGTGTCTTGCCGCTCTACACTCAGCAAAAAGCTTGTCCACCATATCTTGCAAGGAGAAACTCTGCCAGGAAAGAAAACATCCAAAATCTTGTTCTAAAGCTTGCACGGGGGTCTGCAAAGAGTTTGGCAAGAATGAAAGGTAGTTGTCCAAAACTCGTTCTTTTCCAATAGAATAACCATGGAAAAGGCAGGAGAGTGGTAAAGTACTGTTTTCTCTAAGTCTGAAGGCTGCCCACACTGTGCCTGTGTGCTGCAGCTTGCATCTTCGCCTTTGGGAAGCTGCCGCTCGCCGATTCTCCCGCAGGCGAAGAAGCGGCTTCTTCGCACACAGAGCATTGTGGCGAGCGCAGGGAGCTCCTGAGAGCGGTTTGTGCCGAAAGAAGCCCGGGACCGGCACTTAGCTTCGGAGAGCTGCGTATCTGCGTCTTCTGCGTGTCTTGCCGCTCTACACTCAGCAAAAAGCTTTTCCACCATATCTTGCAAGGAGAAACTCTGCCAGGAAAGAAAACATCCAAAATCTTGTTCTAAAGCTTGCACAGGGGTCTGCAAAGAGTTTGGCAAGAATGAAAGGTAGTTGTCCAAAACTCGTTCTTTTCCAATAGAATAACCATGGAAAAGGCAGGAGAGTGGTAAAGTACTGTTTTCTCTAAGTCTGAAGGCTGCCCACACTGTGCCTGTGTGCTGCAGCTTGCATCTTCGCCTTTGGGAAGCTGCCGCTCGCCGATTCTCCCGGAGGCGAAGAAGCGGCTTCTTCGCACACAGAGCATTGTGGCGAGCGCAGGGAGCTCCTGAGAGCGGTTTGTGCCGAAAGAAGCCCGGGACCGGCACTTAGCTTCGGAGAGCTGCGTATCTGCGTCTTCTGCGTGTCTTGCCGCTCTACACTCAGCAAAAAGCTTTTCCACCATATCTTGCAAGGAGAAACTCTGCCAGGAAAGAAAACATCCAAAATCTTGTTCTAAAGCTTGCACGGGGGTCTGCAAAGAGTTTGGCAAGAATGAAAGGTAGTTGTCCAAAACTCGTTCTTTTCCAATAGAATAACCATGGAAAAGGCAGGAGAGTGGTAAAGTACTGTTTTCTCTAAGTCTGAAGGCTGCCCACACTGTGCCTGTGTGCTGCAGCTTGCATCTTCGCCTTTGGGAAGCTGCCGCTCGCCGATTCTCCCGCAGGCGAAGAAGCGGCTTCTTCGCACACAGAGCATTGTGGCGAGCGCAGGGAGCTCCTGAGAGCGGTTTGTGCCGAAAGAAGCCCGGGACCGGCACTTAGCTTCGGAGAGCTGCGTATCTGCGTCTTCTGCGTGTCTTGCCGCTCTACACTCAGCAAAAAGCTTCTCCACCATATCTTGCAAGGAGAAACTCTGCCAGGAAAGAAAACATCCAAAATCTTGTTCTAAAGCTTGCACAGGGGTCTGCAAAGAGTTTGGCAAGAATGAAAGGTAGTTGTCCAAAACTCGTTCTTTTCCAATAGAATAACCATGGAAAAGGCAGGAGAGTGGTAAAGTACTGTTTTCTCTAAGTCTGAAGGCTGCCCACACTGTGCCTGTGTGCTGCAGCTTGCATCTTCGCCTTTGGGAAGCTGCCGCTCGCCGATTCTCCCGGAGGCGAAGAAGCGGCTTCTTCGCACACAGAGCATTGTGGCGAGCGCGGGGAGCTCCTGAGAGCGGTTTGTGCCGAAAGAAGCCCGGGACCGGCACTTAGCTTCGGAGAGCTGCGTATCTGCGTCTTCTGCGTGTCTTGCCGCTCTACACTCAGCAAAAAGCTTGTCCACCATATCTTGCAAGGAGAAACTCTGCCAGGAAAGAAAACATCCAAAATCTTGTTCTAAAGCTTGCACGGGGGTCTGCAAAGAGTTTGGCAAGAATGAAAGGTAGTTGTCCAAAACTCGTTCTTTTCCAATAGAATAACCATGGAAAAGGCAGGAGAGTGGTAAAGTACTGTTTTCTCTAAGTCTGAAGGCTGCCCACACTGTGCCTGTGTGCTGCAGCTTGCATCTTCGCCTTTGGGAAGCTGCCGCTCGCCGATTCTCCCGCAGGCGAAGAAGCGGCTTCTTCGCACACAGAGCATTGTGGCGAGCGCAGGGAGCTCCTGAGAGCGGTTTGTGCCGAAAGAAGCCCGGGACCGGCACTTAGCTTCGGAGAGCTGCGTATCTGCGTCTTCTGCGTGTCTTGCCGCTCTACACTCAGCAAAAAGCTTTTCCACCATATCTTGCAAGGAGAAACTCTGCCAGGAAAGAAAACATCCAAAATCTTGTTCTAAAGCTTGCACAGGGGTCTGCAAAGAGTTTGGCAAGAATGAAAGGTAGTTGTCCAAAACTCGTTCTTTTCCAATAGAATAACCATGGAAAAGGCAGGAGAGTGGTAAAGTACTGTTTTCTCTAAGTCTGAAGGCTGCCCACACTGTGCCTGTGTGCTGCAGCTTGCATCTTCGCCTTTGGGAAGCTGCCGCTCGCCGATTCTCCCGGAGGCGAAGAAGCGGCTTCTTCGCACACAGAGCATTGTGGCGAGCGCAGGGAGCTCCTGAGAGCGGTTTGTGCCGAAAGAAGCCCGGGACCGGCACTTAGCTTCGGAGAGCTGCGTATCTGCGTCTTCTGCGTGTCTTGCCGCTCTACACTCAGCAAAAAGCTTCTCCACCATATCTTGCAAGGAGAAACTCTGCCAGGAAAGAAAACATCCAAAATCTTGTTCTAAAGCTTGCACAGGGGTCTGCAAAGAGTTTGGCAAGAATGAAAGGTAGTTGTCCAAAACTCGTTCTTTTCCAATAGAATAACCATGGAAAAGGCAGGAGAGTGGTAAAGTACTGTTTTCTCTAAGTCTGAAGGCTGCCCACACTGTGCCTGTGTGCTGCAGCTTGCATCTTCGCCTTTGGGAAGCTGCCGCTCGCCGATTCTCCCGGAGGCGAAGAAGCGGTTCTTCGCACACAGAGCATTGTGGCGAGCGCGGGGAGCTCCTGAGAGCGGTTTGTGCCGAAAGAAGCCCGGGACCGGCACTTAGCTTCGGAGAGCTGCGTATCTGCGTCTTCTGCGTGTCTTGCCGCTCTACACTCAGCAAAAAGCTTGTCCACCATATCTTGCAAGGAGAAACTCTGCCAGGAAAGAAAACATCCAAAATCTTGTTCTAAAGCATGCACGGGGGTCTGCAAAGAGTTTGGCAAGAATGAAAGGTAGTTGTCCAAAACTCGTTCTTTTCCAATAGAATAACCATGGAAAAGGCAGGAGAGTGGTAAAGTACTGTTTTCTCTAAGTCTGAAGGCTGCCCACACTGTGCCTGTGTGCTGCAGCTTGCATCTTCGCCTTTGGGAAGCTGCCGCTCGCCGATTCTCCCGCAGGCGAAGAAGCGGCTTCTTCGCACACAGAGCATTGTGGCGAGCGCAGGGAGCTCCTGAGAGCGGTTTGTGCCGAAAGAAGCCCGGGACCGGCACTTAGCTTCGGAGAGCTGCGTATCTGCGTCTTCTGCGTGTCTTGCCGCTCTACACTCAGCAAAAAGCTTGTCCACCATATCTTGCAAGGAGAAACTCTGCCAGGAAAGAAAACATCCAAAATCTTGTTCTAAAGCTTGCACAGGGGTCTGCAAAGAGTTTGGCAAGAATGAAAGGTAGTTGTCCAAAACTCGTTCTTTTCCAATAGAATAACCATGGAAAAGGCAGGAGAGTGGTAAAGTACTGTTTTCTCTAAGTCTGAAGGCTGCCCACACTGTGCCTGTGTGCTGCAGCTTGCATCTTCGCCTTTGGGAAGCTGCCGCTCGCCGATTCTCCCGGAGGCGAAGAAGCGGCTTCTTCGCACACAGAGCATTGTGGCGAGCGCGGGGAGCTCCTGAGAGCGGTTTGTGCCGAAAGAAGCCCGGGACTGGCACTTAGCTTCGGAGAGCTGCGTATCTGCGTCTTCTGCGTGTCTTGCCGCTCTACACTCAGCAAAAAGCTTTTCCACCATATCTTGCAAGGAGAAACTCTGCCAGGAAAGAAAACATCCAAAATCTTGTTCTAAAGCTTGCACAGGGGTCTGCAAAGAGTTTGGCAAGAATGAAAGGTAGTTGTCCAAAACTCGTTCTTTTCCAATAGAATAACCATGGAAAAGGCAGGAGAGTGGTAAAGTACTGTTTTCTCTAAGTCTGAAGGCTGCCCACACTGTGCCTGTGTGCTGCAGCTTGCATCTTCGCCTTTGGGAAGCTGCCGCTCGCCGATTCTCCCGGAGGCGAAGAAGCGGCTTCTTCGCACACAGAGCATTGTGGCGAGCGCGGGGAGCTCCTGAGAGCGGTTTGTGCCGAAAGAAGCCCGGGACCGGCACTTAGCTTCGGAGAGCTGCGTATCTGCGTCTTCTGCGTGTCTTGCCGCTCTACACTCAGCAAAAAGCTTTTCCACCATATCTTGCAAGGAGAAACTCTGCCAGGAAAGAAAACATCCAAAATCTTGTTCTAAAGCTTGCACGGGGGTCTGCAAAGAGTTTGGCAAGAATGAAAGGTAGTTGTCCAAAACTCGTTCTTTTCCAATAGAATAACCATGGAAAAGGCAGGAGAGTGGTAAAGTACTGTTTTCTCTAAGTCTGAAGGCTGCCCACACTGTGCCTGTGTGCTGCAGCTTGCATCTTCGCCTTTGGGAAGCTGCCGCTCGCCGATTCTCCCGCAGGCGAAGAAGCGGCTTCTTCGCACACAGAGCATTGTGGCGAGCGCGGGGAGCTCCTGAGAGCGGTTTGTGCCGAAAGAAGCCCGGGACCGGCACTTAGCTTCGGAGAGCTGCGTATCTGCGTCTTCTGCGTGTCTTGCCGCTCTACACTCAGCAAAAAGCTTTTCCACCATATCTTGCAAGGAGAAACTCTGCCAGGAAAGAAAACATCCAAAATCTTGTTCTAAAGCTTGCACGGGGGTCTGCAAAGAGTTTGGCAAGAATGAAAGGTAGTTGTCCAAAACTCGTTCTTTTCCAATAGAATAACCATGGAAAAGGCAGGAGAGTGGTAAAGTACTGTTTTCTCTAAGTCTGAAGGCTGCCCACACTGTGCCTGTGTGCTGCAGCTTGCATCTTCGCCTTTGGGAAGCTGCCGCTCGCCGATTCTCCCGCAGGCGAAGAAGCGGCTTCTTCACACACAGAGCATTGTGGCGAGCGCAGGGAGCTCCTGAGAGCGGTTTGTGCCGAAAGAAGCCCGGGACCGGCACTTAGCTTCGGAGAGCTGCGTATCTGCGTCTTCTGCGTGTCTTGCCGCTCTACACTCAGCAAAAAGCTTTTCCACCATATCTTGCAAGGAGAAACTCTGCCAGGAAAGAAAACATCCAAAATCTTGTTCTAAAGCTTGCACAGGGGTCTGCAAAGAGTTTGGCAAGAATGAAAGGTAGTTGTCCAAAACTCGTTCTTTTCCAATAGAATAACCATGGAAAAGGCAGGAGAGTGGTAAAGTACTGTTTTCTCTAAGTCTGAAGGCTGCCCACACTGTGCCTGTGTGCTGCAGCTTGCATCTTCGCCTTTGGGAAGCTGCCGCTCGCCGATTCTCCCGGAGGCGAAGAAGCGGCTTCTTCGCACACAGAGCATTGTGGCGAGCGCGGGGAGCTCCTGAGAGCGGTTTGTGCCGAAAGAAGCCCGGGACCGGCACTTAGCTTCGGAGAGCTGCGTATCTGCGTCTTCTGCGTGTCTTGCCGCTCTACACTCAGCAAAAAGCTTTTCCACCATATCTTGCAAGGAGAAACTCTGCCAGGAAAGAAAACATCCAAAATCTTGTTCTAAAGCTTGCACGGGGGTCTGCAAAGAGTTTGGCAAGAATGAAAGGTAGTTGTCCAAAACTCGTTCTTTTCCAATAGAATAACCATGGAAAAGGCAGGAGAGTGGTAAAGTACTGTTTTCTCTAAGTCTGAAGGCTGCCCACACTGTGCCTGTGTGCTGCAGCTTGCATCTTCGCCTTTGGGAAGCTGCCGCTCGCCGATTCTCCCGCAGGCGAAGAAGCGGCTTCTTCGCACACAGAGCATTGTGGCGAGCGCGGGAGCTCTTGAGAGCGGTTTGTGCCGAAAGAAGCCCGGGACCGGCACTTAGCTTCGGAGAGCTGCGTATCTGCGTCTTCTGCGTGTCTTGCCGCTCTACACTCAGCAAAAAGCTTCTCCACCATATCTTGCAAGGAGAAACTCTGCCAGGAAAGAAAACATCCATAATCTTGTTCTAAAGCTTGCACGGGGGTCTGCAAAGAGTTTGGCAAGAATGAAAGGTAGTTGTCCAAAACTCGTTCTTTTCCAATAGAATAACCATGGAAAAGGCAGGAGAGTGGTAAAGTACTGTTTTCTCTAAGTCTGAAGGCTGCCCACACTGTGCCTGTGTGCTGCAGCTTGCATCTTCGCCTTTGGGAAGCTGCCGCTCGCCGATTCTCCCGGAGGCGAAGAAGCGGCTTCTTCGCACACAGAGCATTGTGGCGAGCGCGGGGAGCTCCTGAGAGCGGTTTGTGCCGAAAGAAGCCCGGGACCGGCACTTAGCTTCGGAGAGCTGCGTATCTGCGTCTTCTGCGTGTCTTGCCGCTCTACACTCAGCAAAAAGCTTTTCCACAATATCTTGCAAGGAGAAACTCTGCCAGGAAAGAAAACATCCAAAATCTTGTTCTAAAGCTTGCACGGGGGTCTGCAAAGAGTTTGGCAAGAATGAAAGGTAGTTGTCCAAAACTCGTTCTTTTCCAATAGAATAACCATGGAAAAGGCAGGAGAGTGGTAAAGCACTGTTTTCTCTAAGTCTGAAGGCTGCCCACACTGTGCCTGTGTGCTGCAGCTTGCATCTTCGCCTTTGGGAAGCTGCCGCTCGCCGATTCTCCCGCAGGCGAAGAAGCGGCTTCTTCGCACACAGAGCATTGTGGCGAGCGCGGGGAGCTCCTGAGAGCGGTTTGTGCCGAAAGAAGCCCGGGACCGGCACTTAGCTTCGGAGAGCTGCGTATCTGCGTCTTCTGCGTGTCTTGCCGCTCTACACTCAGCAAAAAGCTTTTCCACCATATCTTGCAAGGAGAAACTCTGCCAGGAAAGAAAACATCCAAAATCTTGTTCTAAAGCTTGCACGGGGGTCTGCAAAGAGTTTGGCAAGAATGAAAGGTAGTTGTCCAAAACTCGTTCTTTTCCAATAGAATAACCATGGAAAAGGCAGGAGAGTGGTAAAGTACTGTTTTCTCTAAGTCTGAAGGCTGCCCACACTGTGCCTGTGTGCTGCAGCTTGCATCTTCGCCTTTGGGAAGCTGCCGCTCGCCGATTCTCCCGCAGGCGAAGAAGCGGCTTCTTCGCACACAGAGCATTGTGGCGAGCGCGGGGAGCTCCTGAGAGCGGTTTGTGCCGAAAGAAGCCCGGGACCGGCACTTAGCTTCGGAGAGCTGCGTATCTGCGTCTTCTGCGTGTCTTGCCGCTCTACACTCAGCAAAAAGCTTTTCCACCATATCTTGCAAGGAGAAACTCTGCCAGGAAAGAAAACATCCAAAATCTTGTTCTAAAGCTTGCACGGGGGTCTGCAAAGAGTTTGGCAAGAATGAAAGGTAGTTGTCCAAAACTCGTTCTTTTCCAATAGAATAACCATGGAAAAGGCAGGAGAGTGGTAAAGTACTGTTTTCTCTAAGTCTGAAGGCTGCCCACACTGTGCCTGTGTGCTGCAGCTTGCATCTTCGCCTTTGGGAAGCTGCCGCTCGCCGATTCTCCCGCAGGCGAAGAAGCGGCTTCTTCGCACACAGAGCATTGTGGCGAGCGCAGGGAGCTCCTGAGAGCGGTTTGTGCCGAAAGAAGCCCGGGACCGGCACTTAGCTTCGGAGAGCTGCGTATCTGCGTCTTCTGCGTGTCTTGCCGCTCTACACTCAGCAAAAAGCTTTTCCACCATATCTTGCAAGGAGAAACTCTGCCAGGAAAGAAAACATCCAAAATCTTGTTCTAAAGCTTGCACAGGGGTCTGCAAAGAGTTTGGCAAGAATGAAAGGTAGTTGTCCAAAACTCGTTCTTTTCCAATAGAATAACCATGGAAAAGGCAGGAGAGTGGTAAAGTACTGTTTTCTCTAAGTCTGAAGGCTGCCCACACTGTGCCTGTGTGCTGCAGCTTGCATCTTCGCCTTTGGGAAGCTGCCGCTCGCCGATTCTCCTGGAGGCGAAGAAGCGGCTTCTTCGCACACAGAGCATTGTGGCGAGCGCGGGGAGCTCCTGAGAGCGGTTTGTGCCGAAAGAAGCCCGGGACCGGCACTTAGCTTCGGAGAGCTGCGTATCTGCGTCTTCTGCGTGTCTTGCCGCTCTACACTCAGCAAAAAGCTTTTCCACCATATCTTGCAAGGAGAAACTCTGCCAGGAAAGAAAACATCCAAAATCTTGTTCTAAAGCTTGCACGGGGGTCTGCAAAGAGTTTGGCAAGAATGAAAGGTAGTTGTCCAAAACTCGTTCTTTTCCAATAGAATAACCATGGAAAAGGCAGGAGAGTGGTAAAGTACTGTTTTCTCTAAGTCTGAAGGCTGCCCACACTGTGCCTGTGTGCTGCAGCTTGCATCTTCGCCTTTGGGAAGCTGCCGCTCGCCGATTCTCCCGCAGGCGAAGAAGCGGCTTCTTCGCACACAGAGCATTGTGGCGAGCGCGGGGAGCTCTTGAGAGCGGTTTGTGCCGAAAGAAGCCCGGGACCGGCACTTAGCTTCGGAGAGCTGCGTATCTGCGTCTTCTGCGTGTCTTGCCGCTCTACACTCAGCAAAAAGCTTCTCCACCATATCTTGCAAGGAGAAACTCTGCCAGGAAAGAAAACATCCAAAATCTTGTTCTAAAGCTTGCACGGGGGTCTGCAAAGAGTTTGGCAAGAATGAAAGGTAGTTGTCCAAAACTCGTTCTTTTCCAATAGAATAACCATGGAAAAGGCAGGAGAGTGGTAAAGTACTGTTTTCTCTAAGTCTGAAGGCTGCCCACACTGTGCCTGTGTGCTGCAGCTTGCATCTTCGCCTTTGGGAAGCTGCCGCTCGCCGATTCTCCCGCAGGCGAAGAAGCGGCTTCTTCGCACACAGAGCATTGTGGCGAGCGCGGGGAGCTCCTGAGAGCAGTTTGTGCCGAAAGAAGCCCGGGACCGGCACTTAGCTTCGGAGAGCTGCGTATCTGCGTCTTCTGCGTGTCTTGCCGCTCTACACTCAGCAAAAAGCTTTTCCACCATATCTTGCAAGGAGAAACTCTGCCAGGAAAGAAAACATCCAAAATCTTGTTCTAAAGCTTGCACGGGGGTCTGCAAAGAGTTTGGCAAGAATGAAAGGTAGTTGTCCAAAACTCGTTCTTTTCCAATAGAATAACCATGGAAAAGGCAGGAGAGTGGTAAAGTACTGTTTTCTCTAAGTCTGAAGGCTGCCCACACTGTGCCTGTGTGCTGCAGCTTGCATCTTCGCCTTTGGGAAGCTGCCGCTCGCCGATTCTCCCGCAGGCGAAGAAGCGGCTTCTTCGCACACAGAGCATTGTGGCGAGCGCGGGGAGCTCCTGAGAGCGGTTTGTGCCGAAAGAAGCCCGGGACCGGCACTTAGCTTCGGAGAGCTGCGTATCTGCGTCTTCTGCGTGTCTTGCCGCTCTACACTCAGCAAAAAGCTTTTCCACCATATCTTGCAAGGAGAAACTCTGCCAGGAAAGAAAACATCCAAAATCTTGTTCTAAAGCTTGCACGGGGGTCTGCAAAGAGTTTGGCAAGAATGAAAGGTAGTTGTCCAAAACTCGTTCTTTTCCAATAGAATAACCATGGAAAAGGCAGGAGAGTGGTAAAGTACTGTTTTCTCTAAGTCTGAAGGCTGCCCACACTGTGCCTGTGTGCTGCAGCTTGCATCTTCGCCTTTGGGAAGCTGCCGCTCGCCGATTCTCCCGGAGGCGAAGAAGCGGCTTCTTCGCACACAGAGCATTGTGGCGAGCGCGGGGAGCTCCTGAGAGCGGTTTGTGCCGAAAGAAGCCCGGGACCGGCACTTAGCTTCGGAGAGCTGCGTATCTGCGTCTTCTGCGTGTCTTGCCGCTCTACACTCAGCAAAAAGCTTTTCCACCATATCTTGCAAGGAGAAACTCTGCCAGGAAAGAAAACATCCAAAATCTTGTTCTAAAGCTTGCACGGGGGTCTGCAAAGAGTTTGGCAAGAATGAAAGGTAGTTGTCCAAAACTCGTTCTTTTCCAATAGAATAACCATGGAAAAGGCAGGAGAGTGGTAAAGCACTGTTTTCTCTAAGTCTGAAGGCTGCCCACACTGTGCCTGTGTGCTGCAGCTTGCATCTTCGCCTTTGGGAAGCTGCCGCTCGCCGATTCTCCCGCAGGCGAAGAAGCGGCTTCTTCGCACACAGAGCATTGTGGCGAGCGCGGGGAGCTCCTGAGAGCGGTTTGTGCCGAAAGAAGCCCGGGACCGGCACTTAGCTTCGGAGAGCTGCGTATCTGCGTCTTCTGCGTGTCTTGCCGCTCTACACTCAGCAAAAAGCTTGTCCACCATATCTTGCAAGGAGAACTCTGCCAGGAAAGAAAACATCCAAAATCTTGTTCTAAAGCTTGCACAGGGGTCTGCAAAGAGTTTGGCAAGAATGAAAGGTAGTTGTCCAAAACTCGTTCTTTTCCAATAGAATAACCATGGAAAAGGCAGGAGAGTGGTAAAGTACTGTTTTCTCTAAGTCTGAAGGCTGCCCACACTGTGCCTGTGTGCTGCAGCTTGCATCTTCGCCTTTGGGAAGCTGCCGCTCGCCGATTCTC